>NC_081411.1:262665111-262830139 GCF_030272615.1 Cryptomeria japonica
GCCTCTAGGACTAGAAGGATGGCCCTATCACCCTCTGCACAGAAAGCTACAAGTAGCTTATGCTAAGCTGAGGATATCTGCCTCATCTCATGAGAGCCTTATGGTGAGTATCTTGGGGAGAAAACCAGCTATCCCCTTGCACTAAAATTATTGTGATGTTTAGACAAATATAAGGGTGGGACACTACTCTAAGTTGTCTAGTGGGGGAACTTCAGTGGTAGCAAGTGTCTACCTATGCAATGATGACTCATTTAAGAACCCATTCCTATTACTTAAGAGGTTTTTTATGCATCTCACACAAGTGTGGATACTGGGGGAAAACTGTCGGTGTAGATACACGTCACCATGTCATCATGAATTTTACCTACGGTATTAATTTATATAGAGGGCTGAAGAAGTATTGCTTGGGTCTTTCCCCTCTCACCCAGCCTTATGGGCTTCTCGGGAGGGTAGGTCCTTCTACCTAAAAAGAAGATGATAATAATTTATCTTACACTCAACGCCTAGTGGAAGATGAGTGGAGTTCAGATACTTCTGTTATCATCTTTAGGGTTCTATCTAAACACAAATCATGTGAAAGGCACAAGACACTTCAAACAAGTTAATTAACCCTAAAATGAAATAAATATGTAAGCCTAATTAAACCAGAAAGGAAAAACAAACAGACATATAGACAAATTTTCTAACATTATTTAAAAAAAAATGGGTAAAAACTCAATGTTGTCAATTTTATCCAATTTAATATTTTTATATCAAATAGCACACATAATATAAATATTAAAATTTTATTTATATTAATTAATTAAAATTAACAAAAAAATATTAAATTGAATAAAAAATACCTTATAAAAGTCATCAAAAAAATTACGTCCAAATGGCCTTCAAATTAACCCCAATAACCTAATTGATTTTCTAAATAAGACAAAAAAACACATCAAAAAATATCTTTTTGTCCCTTGGTTGGGTGGGGGACCAACTATGGCGTGAAGCGGTTTGGCCAGACTTAGTCCAATCAGACTCACTGATGTGTCACATGATGTGACACCAAAATGCCACAAAGCTCTGCATTTCAACAAATTTGAACTTTTGCCTATTTTTACATTAGACAATTTTTTTTCTTCGAAAATAAAAAAATACCCTTTTGTAGAGCTTTAAGTCATGAATCTAGTCTAGAATTTTTTTAGTATTTTGATTATTTTTAATATTTTTTATTAATTAAATATTATGAGTATCTTTTTTGAGTTAAAAAGGAGGTCGATTAGAAATTAAAAAAAATATTAAATGATATTAAAAAGAAATTTAAAAATATTTCTCACTAGATGACAGAATCTTCTTGAAAAGGTTTTTTTTTTGGTTAATGATAAATTTAGTAGTCAAAAGGTGATGCCGAATGAAAACTGCCAAATTTAGCTATGTTGGACTTCAAAATATTATAATGAGAAAAATATACATCAAATTTTTTTTTTTTTTAACACTGCATATATTTGTTTTCTATTTGGAAAAAAATAATAGAAAAAAAAAGTCAAATTTTTTTTTTTTTTGGTGATGCCGACTAGAACCCTTGATTTTCAATGTTTTTCAACAATGAAAAATCTGTCTTTGAATTTATAAAAAAATATGAATTTTTTTCCAAAAATATTTAAAAAAATAATAGACATAAATTTCATTAATATTTCTACATTTGATCAGTTTACATAATTTAAAAATTTAATTTAGAAATGTCACTTTTATGCAATCAAAGTTAAATGGTTTTAGTTGTGTTGGTCGGTTCCTTTATAAAAGTGTGACACAGGTTTGTGCTTTTACCCATTAAGTATCGAATGATATAATGAGTTCCTTTTATTTATTTTGGTCATTTACTTGCCTTAAAATAATATATTTTGGTCATTTATTTATCCCCTTAGGTACTAGTGACCTACAAGATATTCTTTTGATGAAGGATAGGATTTTTTGTTTTGTTTTTTGTTTATAGTCCAGGGTATCCCCGTGACCTAGCCCGATGCCCATTTTGGGGTGAGTTGTGGTGAGAATAATCCCTAGAGATGTACCAAGCCACCTGTAAGCCAGATCTATCAGTTGATTCTAGGCCTTAGAGTCAAAATCGAGACCAATAACGAGTAAACCCACCATCCAAGACAACTTTGCCACCCATTTGGGCTATGACAGATAGGAGTTTTTATGTCCAAGTTGAAATTTTAATAAAAATTTTGAACGCTAAAATCATTTTCTAGAAGGTTATGCTATGGATGTTATCTACATAATGAAACACATACTTTTAATAATGTTTAACCTTTTTGATATAGCAGGATTACTAATATTTTGACATAATGATGATACATAGATTCTATTATGTTTTAAAACTCAATGTCACATGATAAATGACTGACTTGTGTTTCACAAAACACCTATATTGATATTTAAGAGCTATGCTAGTAGGGGTGAAGTGAACCTTGTCACTACAATGTTGTGAATTGTAACCATATATAATTTAACACTCTAGTTGGATGCCTACTTTATTGTGCTTTCTTCTAGATTATTTTAAGCCTATTTGGGACTTATTATACCTTATGATTTAATTATTAAGCCTACAACTTTATTATCTTCATATGATAATTTCAAGACTAGGTCCTATGTTCTCTATCTCAACACATTGCTTCTCCTTTTGTTGGTGCATTCTTAAGTGGACTACGGTGCCCAATTCCCTAGTCTCCCTAAAAGGTATCCAAACTCAAATATTTCCAAGTGTCAATCTCTATCATTTGTGATCCAATATTGTCATTTAACCATTGGTTGTTGCCCTAAATTTGAAAATGCAAGGTGAAACTTGTATAACTGACATCATCTATCATTCAAAAGATCTAAAAAAAGCTAAGATATTCTAATAAATGTCAAATAATTAAGAGGGCACTCTATATTATAATTTTGGGAATATTGATCAACAAAATATAACATTCGACATTCAAGTATAACTTCATGTTTGTCAAGTTTTGTTATCATGTTACTGCATTAACATTTGAAAGACTTCCATAAACAACATTGCATCATGACCTTTATGTGAAATTTAATGAGGGGGTTTCATACCTAAGGTAAAACAATTTCATTTCAATATTTTCATTATTATTAAAGATGTCTTCTAAATATAAGACCTCATTTACACAAATAAAAGCTATTGTGGAGGTGGGAACCCAAACATAGGGTTTTATTTAAGCATCCCCATATGCGAACAACCATTCTTCCCCATTTTTTGTGTGCATAGATTTAGATCCATCTATATATATTGGTCTAGATAAGTAGAGTAGTTAGTGACATATATTACCAAATTTTGAATGGATGAAAATGCCTATGATATGGCTCCCAACCCATGTGTCTAACTAGAGACATACCTATAGGATCTCTTCATTATGAATCTACAACTTTTCATTTCACAAACATCCTTAGATTAGGGTTCCCAACACACCAATCTTACACTTTCAAGCTTAGTTTCTAAGTCTAAGTTCCTATCTGTGTCCTCTTTGAAATATTCCCTAATTTGTTAGCCTTTTTTCTTAAAACTACTCTGGATTATGAGAGTCATCATTTTTCCATCATCAAACCTTGATCTTAAACACACACTTCACAATCTTAAATCCATTCTAAAATTGGGAAATTAATCAAAGTGTTCATATCTCCTATTATGAATATAAATAAACTTTATTATTGTTCCATGATATTCTATGGAAACTTTAGATGTTAGTTTTCATCCATAGGCCTAGGATCTCATTTATTTACATAATAGTTTGGTGAACCCAGTGTGTCTTATACTTACACATTTTTCATTTCAATTTCTTTATATTACACAATTTTTTTTTTTATACTCTCAAATATGATTACATTTTTACTTAGTTAATAATACCAAGATCATTTGTTAAAAGGAGGAATACTTCATTTTATATTACTTACATTAAACTATTGCATCTTCATTTATTTCATAATAAACTTCAAAGATGTTCATGTCATGAATTTATTCTGAAAAAAATGATAGATGTTTCATGTTGTTACATAGTGATAATTTCAAAGATATTTAGGACATATTTTTCTTTTATAAAATATTTTGTAGATGTTTCACGTTGCACCTTTGGTACTTCTCCTAATATTAATGAAGAGATAAACCACACTTGTTTCTCTCTCCTAAAGATTATTTCATTATTGAGGATGCTTTGATGCAAGAAGATGATATTTAAATACTTCTTTCAATGATCTCTCTCTTCAAGAAGAAGTATTGAATAATTATAATGGTTCTTCTCCCAAAGCTGACGTCCTCCATGAGGATACTTTCGTACAAGATGAACATGCAAGTTTGATATTCACAATCCAAATTTTAAAACATTAATGAACATAGATGATTATTCCTCTATTAGAGACAATCTTGATAATGAAGATATTTTAATGCAGGAATATGTTATATGTTTTCTTAATGGCATGCCACATAGTATTACATTAAATAGAGAAGAAATATTGAATGATAATTTGATTTATCCCTTTCCAATAAATTGTCATACTGATAATGACAAACTAATGAAAGAATGTACATTTACCTCCCACTTGTACATGTGTATGTGTGTATATGTGTATACATCTGTGCATATGTGTATATGTATGTGTATATGTATGTATGTGCATATGTGTGTGTATGTGCATGTGTGTATGTATGTGTGAGTATGTACATGTATGTGTGTATGTGTATGCGTATGTGTGTGTGTATATGTGGGTATGTGTGACTATGTGTGAGTTTAAGTGTATGTGTATGTGTATCTATGTGTGTATGTGTATGTGTGTATGTATGTATGTGTGTATGTGTGAGTATGTGTGTATGAGTATGTGTATGTGTATGTGTGTGAGTATGTGTTTATATGTGTGTAGATGGATGTAATATGTATGTAGATGTATGTAGATGCATATATTTATATATGTATATATATAGATATATGTATGTATGTGTAGATGTATGTGTAGATGTATGTGTAGGTGCAGATGTATGTACATATATGCATTTATTTATGTAGATTGATGTATGTATGTGTATGTGTATGTGTATGTGTATGTGTATGTGTATGTGTATGTGTATGTGTATGTGTATGTGTACGTGTATGCGTATGCATGTATGTGTGTATGTATGTATGTGTATGTATGTGTATGTGTGTGTATGTGTATGCATATATACATATGTATGTGTGTGTGTGTGTGTGTGTGTATGCATATGTACATGTGTATGTGTGTGTATGTGTATGCATATGTTTTTGTGTCTATGTATGTGTATGTGTATATGTATGTGTATGTGTATGTGTGAGTATGTGTGTATGTGTATGTATATATGTGTGTGTATGTACATGTATGTATATATGTGTGAGTATATACATCCATTCATCCTTTTAGCACTTCATAATATGCTTACACAACTGATTTTAATGAGGTTCATGATTAAATGCCTTCCTTATTAGAGTTTCATACACATTATAATGTTGGTTTTAACATGATTTTTAGAAAAAGGATGTAATTGTAAAGGTCTTGTACTATATATGAAGGCATATTATTTCACATTCCTTAACTTGATCACTTCCTTCATTATATTTTAGCCATCTCTACCTACATGAGATTGTAATTCTACCTAAAACTTTTCCATTATCTAGAGAAGACAAAATCTTGTTAACATTCTTAAAAGACTACTTGGTCACTCTTCCACCTCTAAAAGAGTATCAACCTCATAAGGTGAATGCACAAAACTCTTGTTTTGTGCTTATCATCGCATGTATGGTCATACTATTACTAGTTGCAAAATAATCAAGAGAAAAGTTAGAAAACTCATTCATAGTGGTACTATTCCAATAAAAAAGTACACTAAAATATTTCTTTGATCTAATTTCTCATATGATTGGATAAATTTTTTTAGTATTATGTTTCTCCTCCTTATGTGACATTTGTTTCTTACCTTTCAAGATGACTCATTTTCATTCACAATGGTATATTTTAATGTGTAGTTATACTTGGCTACCAACATAATAGTCAATAGTATAATTATTTGAGTCTATACACTAGGGTACAAGAGTAGTTTAGAAATATGTATCCTTCTTAAAGATCCCTTTCCCCTTTTAAGATGTATCTTTTATAAATAACTCTTTCCTTACTTAGAATCATATGAACTTCATAAGGTTGTTGTATGTTTGGGTGATTGCTGCAAATATGTGCCTTAATGATATCTGAGAGATGTGTTGTCATTGATGTCAACAAATTTTCTCTATCTAGTGTAGTGCTGCAGTCAAGTTTAGTTAATTGGTTTATGCTATATACTGATGATCAATGTTTATGGATTAAATGGTTTGTAGAGTGATATATCTACTTAATTCAGTGCAAGTGTTAGAAGTTTGCATGAAGATTTGAGTGGGCTATGAGTATCTGTGTTGTGACTAGTTTTTCTGTTATTTAGTATTGCCAGTGTTCAGTATTTTAATCTGCATTGCTCCATATTGTAATAGCTTGATTTGTGGATTCGGAAATATGTTTGGGATATTGATGTGTGTCCTTAATTAAAGTGGTTCATGGTTTAAATCTCTGCAAGTGATTTTTACAAGTTGACAGTAAGTTCAATTAATGTTCTTGAAGTTTAGTATGATGATAATGATGATTCTAGTAATTGGATTTGGTGTGGATATTTTTGTGGTCATTCATGATGCTTGTGGATGTTTCTAGATCATGTGCTATTTGTGTTGGTGGTCCGCATTGATTGGTGAGCATGTTATTGATGATTTTCTTTGGTTCAGTGGTGTTCTTCATGTTCTTGGACAACATGATGCATGTAGCATGTTATGTATATTGATGCATAATTCTTGGAGGTGTTTCGTATTTGAGGTGGTGATTTAGGTCGATTCTATGTATTAGCCAACATTATTTTCATTCGCTTGTGATATTGTAGCGTGTATGGTTATATTTTGTAATTAGGTGATATTTTTTGAGCCCACCTTGATGATATTGTTCCAAGGTTGATGTCATGTATAAATAAATGTAATAATAATTGTGAGATGTATGTATGAAAAAATTGTATTAATCATTCAAAAGAAGAGAAGGAGTGTGGAGAATTGTGAGAGATGTGATGTGCTTAACCAGAATTGTAACCAGGCATTGAGGTTACTATTTCTCAGTTCATGATATTTTGGAAGTGATTTGAATCTATTTATAAGGCAGTGAGCTTTCCTAGGGTTGTTTCCCTTTGTTTTTTTTGAGCAGCGAGCTCTAGGAAGTGTTCCTGAATGCATGTACATTCCCATTGTAGTTTTTCTTATACTTCTAATAGGGTATTGTCATATTGTGGGCAGGTTCCTACTATGGGTTTTCCCTTGACTAGGTTTTCCAAGTCAAAAATCTTGGTTTTATGTGTGTTCATGTTGTGTTGCTGATTTATGCTTTCACTGTTAATTATAAGATATGAGATTAAAGTAAGTTGTTGTAAAATTTGGTGACAATTGATTCACCCCCCCTTTTAGTTGTCTGTCCTATTTTCAGCAAAGGTTTCCCTTCTCACTTGGAGGTGTGCATCCTTGTTTAGAACTTGCTCCTTGTTTGAAATTGGATATATTATATGATGACCTCTCCTTGGAGTTTAAATTTTGCATTCTTAAACAAGAATCATCTCTCCCAACTCTTGGGAAGGTGTGTATTCTTGGTAAGGATATCCTTCCCCTTTTAGTGTGAATAATCTTACCCTTTTTTTAAGGATCTCCTTCATTTATGGAGGTATCTACCCTAAAAAAAATACCCCCCATCTCTCTCTCTTTGCTTTTCTAGTAGTTATGTAACCTTAATAAGGATCCATTAGGTTCTTGAGGTAAGATGCTTCCTCTACAATAATCTCTTCCATTCTTGAAGGTTTGTATCCTTTATGTCTCCTTCCTATCTTGGATGCATTCATTGTTGAAAAGGATATCTCCTTGGTGATGAAGACCCTTATTCTTGATATGGATCTCTAACTTCCTTAAGATATCAACAAAGAAATATGTTGACATATTAAGTGGGGCATAGAGGCCTCCTTATTTCTTTTTACATTTATTGACGTAGCCCCTAAGTGGTTGTGTTTTTTCAAATAAAATATCCTAAGGAATGGTTATAATATATCTCTGAAAACTTTCTTGAAATATGACATTTGTTTTGATCATCTAGTATAATGTGAACTATTAGTTTGATCCTTGAAGTGTTGATGGTCAATGGGATAACCTAGAATAACATAACTTGGTATCTAATGGAATCTATATGACTCATCGTGATCATCTAGCATAACAAAAATTTCTAGATTGATCCTTTGTTATTGTTTAAGCTCCCTAAAGAATAAGTTATCTATTAGAGTGAGACCTACTAGAGTGATACCTACTAGATTGACCATTATTTATACTACTTGAGGTTTTGGTCATCTAGCATTAAATAACTTATCAACACGATCATTCTTGTTTATACTACCTAAGGCATTGATTATCCAGTATAGTGAGGCTTGCTAGTATAATCATTTTGTTGTGATGCATGGATCACACAACATACAACAACCTACTAGACAATAGAATTTTTCCCTTCCATGAATCATAAATTATTATAATATAACTTTTTGGATATTATAATTATATGCATGTGTATGGACCTCTAGCATAACACACCTTACTAGTTGGTGGAAAACAAAATATCTTCCTCATCTCAAAATGGTGTATGTTCTTGTCTCTTTATAAAAATTTGCTTGTGATTTTGTAATAGCATCTTGAGGATGATACCTTATGATTGAGATAATATTTATATTGAAATCTCTTGAACTATTTGACTTGGAGAATCTGTTCTGGTAGTCACATTTGTTATATGTCTTTTTTCTTTCTTCTTTATTTTTTAATTTATTTTTGCTCGAGTGTCTTGTGTTTTCTTTGTAATCATATTATATATTGAATGTTATTATGTGAGTTGATGAGATCGTAAGCTTGGGGGTTTACTTTCCATGACATAGTGACATCTTGTCCCTAGTATGTCTCAAGATATTGGATAATTTCTCTACTTTATTGCATGAGTGTAAGTTCACCCTCTTGCTAAAGTGGAGGCTAAATGTAGTGCCATAAATTATATCCCTTTATAATTTCACTCTATCTTGACCCCTAACTTAGTGTACTTCCTCTTGATTATTTCAATACTATTTGGGCCTTATCATACCTTATAATTTGCCTGAATATACATGTGTTTTTCTCTTATTTTAGTTATTTTTTGATTCTGTCCAAGACCTCTATATAATTATGCTATTGTAATGCAAATATTGTCATTGATCATGTTTTGTTAGTTGATCCTTGATCTTGTGATCACAAAGGTTTTGTGATTGCATTGAATGAATAGAAAGTTTTGTCTTCTATTGAAAAATTTCTACGTATTATTTAGATCATTCAACTAGGAGTAGAGCAATTTTGTCATATGATAATTCTGAGACTAAGTCCTATGTTCTAGATCGTGACACACTACCACCACTTTTGCTAGTCAAATTTTAAGTGGAATAATGTTTGAAGTCCCCTAGTCTATCTAAAAGGGACCCAAATTAAAACACGTGTGAGTTTTAGCCTTTGTCATTCATAATAAAATCTTAATCTTTTCATTTGACCATTGGTTGTTGGAGTAAATTCAAAATACCTTGTGAACCCCATATAAATAACATCAAAACAAATTCCAAAAATTAGGAAAACCCATTAGATCTAATTCTTTAGAATATTGTGCAGTACAATACACCATTCACCATTAAAGTATGACTTCATGTTTGTCAATATTTATAATCATTTTAATATATTAACAATAAAGAGAATTACACATTACCTTTATGTGAAATTACATGAGAGGATTTCATACATAATGTATAATCATTTCTGTTATGCCTTGCATAACACACCCCAACTTTTCGCTTCTCAAGTTGGGGAACCCCTTTTTTATCTTTGCTTTGTTTTCTTCCTGTTTCCTTTTCATTTTCACTTTGGAACCTCGGGTGTTGCTTCTATTTTGTATCAGTTTTGCATGTTAAAAAATACCTGCCTCTGAGGAACTATCATGGAAGTGAGCAATGAGCGCTAGTTGTAGCAATTAAGTGGAACCCCGAAACCCCAGAACCCCTAAGTCTTCATTGTGTGTCTTCTCCTTGGTCTTTGTTTTCATCATGTCATTGCTTGTTCGTGTTTCTTTTATCCTTCCTTTTCCAAGTTGGTCTTTCGTTTCCTTGTCCTTATTTTCTCATTTTTTCGTGTTTCCTATTTTCGTAGTTTAGGGTTTAGAGTTAGATTTCATGCTTTCAATAAAATCAACTTTTATCAATTGGTAGGTTGTTGGCCTTGTTTCTCGGATTCCCAAAATCCTCAATAATGAACCCCAAAATCCAGAAATCCTCAATAGTGGACCCTAGAACCTCAAAATCCCAAAATCATCAATAATGAACCCTAGAACTCCAGAATCCCAAAATCCTGAAATCATCAATAATAAACCACAAAACCCCAAAATACCAAAACTATCAATAATAAACCCGAGAACTCCAGAATCCCAAAATCCCAAAATCCTCAATAATTAACCCCAAAATCCTGAAATTATGAAATACCTACTTCTGGAGAATGGTTACGAAAGTGAACAGTGAGAGATGGTTTCATAATAGTTAAGTAGAACCCCAAAACCCTAAAACCCCGAAATCCGAAAATCATTAATCTATAGACCCCAGAACCCTCGAATCACAAAATTTTGGAGTCCCTTATGATTTTGCTAATATGATGAAACTGATTATGTATCTTGTATTTCATGTTATGAAATACCTACCTTTGGAGCACCGTTAGACAAGTGAAAACTGAGCACTAGTTTCGTAACAGTTGAATTAGACTTATGGAACCTTCCACCTCATTTGGAAAGAAGACTAAAGAGTATAGAGGAGGTGCTCAGAGTTTTTAAATTCACAATGAAGTATATTATTGACCCACCAACCACTTCCATAGAATTTTTAATCAACAACCACCAGAACTACAAGAGGAATAAAGGACAAACATGCAGTTAGAAAAATCAAAATGCATGTTGAAGTAGTGCCACCATGACAACCACTATAGCTTCAACTGATGCTAGATGTCAAACTTTCTTTTTGGGCATTATTTTTGCATGTTACGAAATACCTACCTTTGGAGCACCCTCACATAAGTAAACAATGAGTGCTAGTTTTGTAACAGTTAAGTGGAGTTCACAAGCAGCGACTTGCATGTCGACTGCAACTCCCATTATTTTGTAATCCTATTTTGTAGACATGATAACTTGCTTCTATTTTATATCATTTTTGTATGTTATGAAATACCTGCCTCTGGAGCACTGTCATGGAAGTGAGTAGTGAGCGCTAGTTTCATAATAGTTAAGTGGAGTTCATAGGCAGTGACTTGCATGTCGATTGTGACTCCCATCATTTTGTAATGATAGTTTTACATGTTGGATTACAATCACCACCACTACAACTAGGCCTTCAACTAATGTTGTAACTCACACTACCTTTTTGGGAGATATTTATACATGTTACGAAATACCTACTTCCAGAGCAGCGTTTTGGAAGTGAACCTTTAGTACCAGTTTAGTAGTACTTAACTGAAGTTCAAAGTTCAGAGACTTGCATGTCAAATGAAACTCCTTGCTTTTTGTAATCCTTAATTTAGGCATGATGCCTTCCTAAGGTGTAAGGGAAAATTATATAAATTATAAATTTGGGCCATTTAGAGAGTCTGTGAATTGATGATTTGAGGTCCATTTTAGAGATTCTATTAGAGATTTTATGCAAATTTTTATAAGTTTAGAAGATTTTGTGATACTCTTTGAAGTTTAATACAAAAAGAATCTTGTGGATTGCCTGATCTACTTGTTTGTTCTACATGGTTGTGTTCTTCATGCTTTGGTAACTTCTATCATTTGAATCACCAACTAGTTCTTTTGGATGCTTTATTATTTTATGAATCATATTGTGCATGTAAATGCTATATGAGGATTAAATTGATAGGGAGATTATTGGTTGGGTGATATTCATTTCTATTGGTGTGTAAAGTTGTCTGACTTTATATATTTTCTGGAGTTCATCATTTGAATGCTGATTTAGTGGTATTGATAATATTTGGATTACAAAATTCTAACTATGTGGATCGTTCAATTATTATTGTATTAATTTAATTATTATTTCCTTGTTCTCCAGATCTATCTTTTGCTGTTTATTTTGAGAAATTGAAAATAAAAAAATACAAAAATACAAAAAAAAGGTAATTCGAAGTTGTTTCAACTAGCAGGCCCCTTGATAGGTACGATCACATCATCCATTGAGTGACCCAACACCATCGTGACCTGACTATAGAGACCTTGGAGTAATTAGTCTTTCAAGATTGATTGATTTTCAGGAGAGGTGGTGAGTGTTCACATAAACTACCTAACTGTTGGTGAGTGTGTCAAAACACCCATCAACAGATTCTTGTGCTAGAAGGAGGGTTGGTAATATTTTCTGAATTATTTTCTTAAGTTAAAGTGAGTTAGACCTTAGGAAAGTTTAACTCCAATGGGCAGTCTATTGTGCATACCCAAGATTGTGCATACAATTCCTCATCATGCATATAATGGTCTTCCCATGTTCGTTCCTGAAAATGGACAAAGAGCTTCAGACCATGTAAATGTTTTTAAACATCAAGTGTTTTTCCTTCAAAGCACACCAAAGGATGTTGCTTGCAACTTGTTTGTTCAAACTCTTCAAGGTTCAACATCACAATGGTATGCAAGTATTTCTCCTATCTTGATTTGTTCATGGCATGAATTTGAATTCCTTTTCTTAATTCAATTCAATCCTTTCACAAGATTGGAAGATGCACTAATTTAATTTGAAAATGTGAAAAGAGTATCTAGTGAATCAATTGCTCAATTCAATCATAAATTCTTGCTTATGTATCAAAGAGTTCAATCTACAAGAAGAGTAATAGATGCAAGATTTTTGAAAGGTCATTACTTTTGGGGTATCGGTAATACATTTGCAAAAAATATTAAAAGTTTTATTGAAAACAATGATATACATCAGGCACTTTAAATAGCCTTAATCTTAGCACAACCTGGGTATGACGCTGTGAATAATAATTTTTACCATTTTAATAAAATTATGTTAGGGGGTTGTTCATATGTACAAACTTGTGCTCAGGCACATGCCATGCCTATCCAACACCAAGCATTCAAAAACTAAAATGTCCCAAAGTTGCCCACTATGACTTCAAATAACACAATAGATAAGCCAAACTACAATGACCAAATGCAACTGTCAAATGTGAATGAAAATACTACACCTGCTAATGAAGTTTTTATTGTTGTAACTTCTTTCTTTGGTCATGATTCAAGAAGAAAAATAATAGATCAGAATGAAGTTGTTGTTGGTGAAGTGAGTGATCAACATGTTGGCAATTTGGAGGAATTTATTATGTGTTGCATTGATGTCAACATTAGCTATTTTGTTGTCTACTGGCTTCCGGTAGAGTGGTTGGTCTTTGATGTTGATCTGGATATTTGTCTCTGGGTTTGGTCCGACTGTTGGAATTCATTTGGATTGGTTATTCATGTGTTCCTCATGTGTATCACATTTAGCTGGTTTAGGATTTGATGATTCAGATGTTATCATTTGTTCTATTAAGAATTTTGGTTACCGGTAAGGGTTTTACCGGTAGAGATTTGTTGAAGATATTTTGGTGTATCTGATAAGTGGTGTTGGTGCAGCTTCTAGAAGGTTATCAGGATGCTGATGGATATCATTTTCATGTTCCAGTTGTTCATGGTGTTTCATTTGGCTTATGGAGACCTATTTTAGGTCTGGTAGTTATTTTGTTAGGTTATGGATCGGTTTATGTTGTTTTGGTCTTAGGCCGGCTTGGTTTATCATTGGTTTGCGGGATTATGTAACAGATTTATTGTATTATCTTTTAAGTGGCCGACCTTATTGTTTAGGTCCTGGGTTGGTATAAATATGATGTAAGATCTATTTGTAGATCATGTGATGGGATTAAGGTTATGGGATTATCTATGTGGGAATAAAGTTGTAATGACATGTAGAGGTTTTGGTCAATCATAGGTGATCGAATTGGATTTGTGAAAGAGGTTTAAGACCTCTAGTATTTAGCCTAACCAAAACTATACTCAAGCATAGGATATTATATTCTTGTAGTTCATTCATCTTTCCGGATTGTAGTTTGGATTTATTTTGTAGTCAGTAAGGCTCCTTTTGTGATGAGCAATGCGCTCTAGGTTGTTATCCTTCCTGCATGTGTAGGGCCCTCTTATTGTAATCACATAATTTCTATACAAAAGTATTATCTAATTGTGGGTAGGCTTCCCACCATGGTTTTTCCCTTTATCAGGTTTTCCACATAAAAATATTGGTATAATGTGTTATGGCTAGTTGGTAATTGTTCTATGATTTATGTTTATGCTCAATTGTTATATTTGATATTTCGGTATTTGGTTTATACATTCTTGTAAAAGGTTTTGTGTGCTTAAATTTTTATAATTTATCGACAGCTGATTCACCCTCTCTCCCTCTCATTTGTCCATCAATTATCCTAACAATTGGTATCAGAGCTTGGTCCTCTCTGCAAAAGCTTAATCACTTGAGGAAGATCCTATGGTAACTAATAGTTCAACTACATCTTTTTTTTGGAGAGAAACCCCTATTCGACAAATTACAGGGTATAGAAGATTCAGATGGAGACTCATTTGAGATGTATTGAGAAAGAGATTTGGGAGATCACAGAGAAAGGCTATACATCTCATAATCCGGCATCTAGAAATCCTCCTCCGATAAAATTGAATAAGGACATTGAAAGTGATTGTAGAGCTAGAGAAGCACTCTTGAGTTTACTTTCTGATCAAAAAATTATGGGATTAATTGACCAATCATATGCGAAGGCTATATGGGATAAGTTGGAGGCTCTAAATAAAGGTGACCCTACTGTTAACATTGCTAAACTTGATGGTTACCGGGTGAGGTATGAGAACCTGAAGATGGCAGAAGATGAAAGGATTACTAATTTTATGGAAAGAGTTAATGAAATTGTTATGGGAATTCAGTGTTGTGGTGGATCTTTGAGCGAAGATGATATTGTTTCTGAAGTATTGAGAACTTTGCCATTGGATTACAAGATGAAGGCTACTGCAATTAATGAGCTGAGAATAATGGCTAACACTTCTGTTAACAGGGATACTTTGGTTTTAAAATTATCTTCTTTTGAGCTTGAATAATTTGGTCCTCAAGGAGCTTCAAAGAGTGAATATACTTTTCACACATCTGCATCATCAACCGGTAAAAGTGATTGGAAAGATTTATATGTGAAGGAACTGGAGGAAATGAAGAAAGAAGATGATGAGTTTGAGCAACTTGAATCCCTATTTGCTATAAGAGTACCTAAAGGTCTGGCAGGAAGTGAGTATGAAGGAAAATCACCTTTTAAATTCTTTGCATGTAATAAGATAGGTCACTTTTCATCTAGATGTCTTGAAAGGAATTCAATATTTGAAGAGAAAGCTACAAGATATTTTGGGCCGAACCATAATTATCAGAACAAGCGTAAGTACAGGAGGAACAAAGACAAATCATGTGACGATGTAGATGAGGAAGGTGTGACTAATTTTGGTGATGAACCGACACAAGATTTAGCTAGTAGATCTGATAGTGGAAAAGAATGGGTATTTTTGTCTATCAAGGAAGATGCTTCGACACCTGTTGTTCAAAATGAGGAAAAGGCCCTTGCTACTAAAATTGAAGACAAGGATGAATGGGTGATAGATAGTGGATGTTGACATCATATGACTGGAGATAAAAGGAGGGTTTTATCTTTGCAAGAATTTGATAGTGGTCTGGTTAGATTTGGAGATGACAAAGCATGCACAATCAGAGGAAGAGGAACTATATCATTGGATGGTAAGCATAACACTGATAATGTTTATTATGCTGAAGGTTTAAGTCATAATCTTTTGAGTGTAGGACAGTTGGTGGATAAGGGATTTCAATTACAGTTCAAGGATGGAAAATACAAAATCATTAATAGATCTAGATTGGAGATTGCAAGTGGTACACAGACTAAAGCTAACGTCTTTCATTTGAACTCTGGTGAGAAGACATGTTTGATTGCACAAATTGATGATAGTTGGCTATGGCATAAGAGGTTGTGTCATGTGAATTTTAATTGCATTGTAAAGATTAATTCAACTAAGGCTGTTAGAGATATACCTAAGATTGTGAAGCCCTATAATCTGGTATGTAAGGAATGTCAAATGGGAAAGAAAGTCATAACTTCTTTTAAAAGTATACAAGACAAATCTAATGATGTTCTTGATCTTATTCATACAGATTTGTGTGGTCTTGCTAGAATAAAGAGTTTTTAGGGTGATGGATATTTTATGCTAATCATTGATGACAATTCTAGAATGACGTGGCTTACTTTTCTAATGGAGAAATCTGAAGCTTTTCAAAAGTTTAAGATCTTTAAAGATAAAGTTGAGACAGAGACATGGTTGAAGATTAAATGCTTAAGGTCATATCAGGGTGGTGAATTCACATCTGGTGAATTTAATAGTTATTTTGAGAAGCATGGGATAAGGAGACAGTTGTCTGCACCCCGGACACCTCAGCGGTATGGTGTTGTGGAAAGGAAGAACATAACTATCTTGGATGCGGCAAGAACTATGATGATGGAAGCTAATTTGCCTCATATCTATTGAAGAGAAGTTGTGAGCATGACAGTATACATGTTCAACATAGTTCATATCAAAGAGGACAATGGTAAGACAACTTATGAGTTATGGTTTGGTCATACACCTACAGTTAAGTATTTCATAATCTTTGGTAGTAAATGCTATATCAAAAGAGATGTTTCCATTGGAAAGTTTGATTCTAGATGTGATGAAAGGATATTTATTGGTTATTCTAGTGAAGGAAAAGCATATAGATGTTATAACAAAATATTGCAGGGAATTGTGGAGAGTGCTAATGCCAAGGTGGATGAGTTGTACAAAAGTCAAATCAGAACTTATGAGAGAGAACCAAAAGTGGAGATGATCATAACTAAACTGGTAGCACCTGTATTGGAACAAAATGTTGAACCAGTTACCCTGACAATATCAAAAAATTCAATAGTAATTGAAGATCAGAGTAGAGGAACAGAAAGTCAAAAGACTCCTAGGTATGTAAGGTTAAATAATTTAGAAGAACAGATCATTGGAGACAAGATCAAAGGATTAATGACAAGAAGAAGGTTGGAAACTGATGAGGTATGTTTAATTTCTCAAGATGAATTGACATCAGTTATTGAAGCTTGTAAAGATGAATGTTGGATGAAATCTATGGAGAGGAATTAGATCAAATTGAAAAGAACAACACATGGACTTTAGTTCCCTGACCTAAAAATAAGAATGTTATTGGAACTAAGTGGGTTTTTAGGAATTAAATGAATGAGGATGGAAAAGTTGTGAGGAATAAGGCTAGATTGGTATGTAAAGGATATTCTCAAAAGGATGGAATTTATTATGATGAGACTTTTCTCTAGTAGCTAGGATTGAAGTTGTGAGATTATTTATTGCTTATGCTACCCATAAGAAATACAAGGTTTATTAGATGGATGTTAAGTGTGCATTTTTTAATGGAGATCTTGAAGAGCAAGTTTACATTGAGAAACCTGATGGATTTTCACTTTTAGATGAAAAAAAATGGTTTGCATGTTAAGGAAAGCTTTATATGGATTGAAACAAGCCCTTAGGCTTGGCATGCTAGACTGGACAAATATCTTTCGAAGCTTGATCTCACTAAAGATAATGGGCAAGTGCAAGGTAATGAGTCACAAATTCATGGAAGTCTATGCATTGGAAAACGTGCTCTTATAAATGGGGGCCCATTTATGCTTCGGGCTCCCGAGTTGAAAGGTAATGGGGGCCCGAAGCAAAAATAAATAGGCCCCCATTTTGTTCTAAAATGAGGGCCCACTTTTAACCAAAACGGGGGCCTGTTTTGAAAATGGGGGCGCATTTTGTAGAAACGGGGGCCTGTTTCTTAAAAACGGGCCCCCGTTTCTAAATCGTATTTTTCCTTTTTTTTCCATAAGCCGCCCTCGTTTAAAAATGGGGCCCCGTTATGTGGAAGTTGATTCCATAACCCGCCACTTGGCTTGAGATTAGGTCCAAGATAGGCCTGGGATGGCCACACCTAAGACATGGACCTGCAAATTCAAATTTCCATGAATGAAAGCACAAATATGATCTTCTGAAATAATTTACATGCATGTAATTAGAGAATTTTTATATGAAATTAAAACCCATTTTAGATTATACTGTCTAGATTCTAAATATGTAAATTTATTTAAAAATTGATTATTTTAACTATTTTTCATTTAATTTATACTAAATCGGGTCCATAAACTTGAAATATTAACTAATTTTGTTAATTTAATAACTTTTTTATTTTAATGAATTTTGAAAAAAAATTTATATGTCATTAATCTACACAACATTCTTTTCTATTTAAAAAAGAAAAAATTAAAAATTGTTAAGTTTATGTCAAATTATGTGTGCCATACACGTCAAATTTTTAAAAACATAAATACGGTCATTAAAAAATTAATAAAAAAAATATTTAAAAGAAAAATACAGAAAAATGTTCTCATCCATCTTCAGTGAGTTACAAACCATTTCGCAAAAAGGTTTGAGAAAATAATTTTAATTGTGTCAAAAAGTGTGGGTCGTACACATGCATGGTATGGTCTTGAAACAGGCATTTTTAAAACATAGTTTTTAGAAATCCATTCCAAAAGTTATTTTTTATTATGTGGGTATTAAAATAAATTACATATTTGGAAAGTACACTCAGAGGGGCTATCTTTTATATTCTTGACTTTTTCTAAGATTCAATCTCTAAGTGTTTCAAAATTTAAGCTCAAACGAGACAAAATCTGAAAATCAGGGAAAACACTTCCACTTTTTGGCCAAAAAGTGGACTTAGCTTCTTGCACTGACCCTAATGCTTACAGTAACTTATATTATAAGATCACTGATGATGACATATTGATTGTTGAAGACTTTATTTATGATATCATTTTTGAAGGTGAGGATAAGTTATGTATGGAATTCTCTAAAAATACGAAGAATGAATTTGAGATGTCTATTATTGGGGAGATGAAATTTTTCTTAGGTTTGTAGATTACTCAAAATGATAAAGGTATTTTCATCTATCAAACTAAGTATGCTAGAGAATTGTTGAAGAAATTTGGTATGGAAAATTCCAAACCAGTTGGTACTCCTATGGTTATAAGTGAGAAATTGACAAAGAAAGATGTATCAGCTCCGATAAATCCTACAAGGTATAAATCTATGGTTGGAGGTTTGTTATATCTGACTCAGACTAGACCAGACATAATGAATGCAATTTGTATTATATCAAGATATTAGAGTGATCCTAGAGAGAATCATGAGAGTGCGATGAAAAGGATTTTCAAGTATTTGCAAGGAACAACTGAGTATGGTTTGTGGTATCCTAAAAATGATGACTTTATACTATGTGCATATACATATGCTAATTGGGCTAGAAATGTTGACAACTAGAAGAGAACATCTAGTGGAGATTTATTTCTTGGAAAGAAACTTGTTTCATGGATCAACAAGAAACAATTATGTACTTCTTTATCTACTGGTGAAGCTAAGTATTTTGTTGTTGCTACTACCTGTACACAACATCTATGGATGAAGAAAATGTTGAAGGACATAAGGGTAGATTGCCATGAACTGGTAGTTATTCACTATGATAACTCTACTACTATTGACATATCAAAGAATCCGGTATTTTATTCTAAGACTAAGCACATTTCTATCAAGTGTAATTTTTTGAAGGAGAAGCTGGAGGCAAATGAAGTCGGAATAGTCTATGTGAACACTAAAGAGGAGATTGCAGATATGTTCACTAAACCTTTGCCTAAGGAAGCATTTGAGTACTTCAGAGACAGATTGGGAGTTTCTACCCCTCCGAGAGAGACTTGAGTGATGCTGATTGGCATTAGTCTGATATGCATTTATCAGTGCTATCATTCATTGTAGATTGATGTGGTTGTGCTACTACTTAGGGGTGTAGTTAGCTGTGTGGTTTAGAGGTTTTATGTTTTTTCTTTGATGTTTATGTCAGATTTATACCATTAATGTCAAAGGGGGAGAGATATATATGTGAAAAACATAGCTTAACAGGGATATCATTCATAGGGGGAGTTTGGTCTGTTGGTTTAGAACTTCATTGTCATATCATCTTGGAGAGTTTCTTGGATGTCTTCTATTGGGGGAGACTTGTTTGGCATTTCTTGGCACTTGGATGTTTTTCACATCTAGTGTTGCCATCAATGCCAAAGGGGGAGATTGTTGGCAATTTGGAGGAATTTATTATGTGTTGCATTGATATGTGTCATTGATGTCAACACTAGCTATTGTGTTGTCTACCGACTTCCGGTAGAGTGGTTGGTCTTTGATGTTGATCTGGAGATTTGTCTTCGGGTTTGGTTCAGCTATTGGAATTGGTTATTCACATGTTCCTGATGTGTATCACATTTAGTTGGTTTGATATTTTATGATCTAGATGTTATCATTTGTTCTAGTAAGCCTTTTGGTTACCAGTAAGGGTTTTACCAACAAAGCTTTGTTGAAGATCTTTTGGTGTATCTGATAAGTAGTATTGGTGTGGCTTCTAGAAGATTATCAGGATGCTGATGGCTATCATGTTCATGTTCTAGTTGTTCGTGGTGTTTCATTTGGCTTATGGTGACCTATTTTACGCCCGATGGTTATTCTGTTAGGTTATGGACTGGTTTATGTAACGTGTTGGTTGATGCTCCCGATACATCATCGGTTGGATTTATTGTTTGGTTTATGTTCTTTCGGTCTTAGGCCGACTTGGTTTATCATTGGTTTGTGGGATTATTAAATCTGTATTATCTTTTAAGTGGCTGACCTAATTGTTTAGGTCTCGGGTTGGTATAAATATGATGTAATATCTATTTGTAGATCGTGTCATGGGATTATCTATGTGTGAATAAATTTGTAAGCATATGTAAAGGTTTTGGTCGATCATAGGTGATCAAATTGGGTTTGTGAAAGAGGTTTAAGACCTCAAGTATTGAGCTTAACCATAACTATACTCAGACATAGGAAATGCTATTCTTGCAGTTCATTCATCTTTCTAGATTGTAGTCTGGATTTATTTTGTAGTCAGTGAGGCTCCTTTTGTGATGGGCAATACACTCAAGGTTATTGTCCTTCCTGCATGTGCAATCACCTCTTATTGTAATCACATACTTGCTGTAGAAGTATTGTCTGACTGTGGGTAGGCTTCCCACTGTGGTTTTTCCCTTTACCGAGTTTTCCACGTACAAATATTGTTGTTATGTGTTATGGATGGTTGGTAATTGTTTTGTGATTTATGTTTGTGTTTAATTGTTATATCTGCTATTCCGTTATTTTGTTTCTGTATTTTGGTAGAGGTTTTGTGTCCTTAATGTTTTATAATCTGTTGACAAGCGATTCACCGCCCTCTCTCAGTTATCCACCGGTTATCCTAACACAACCATACCACCTGAACCGATTGCTCAAAAATGAAGAAGTGGATGCAAATTTTGATTACTAACATAAAATTAGATTTGGAAGAGGTTCAATGACTTGTTTGGAAGAAAGTTGTAAACAATTTGAAATATTGACAATGCTACCCCAACATTGTTTTGATTAAGTAAAAATAGGTTTTTGAAAGGAACTTGAACCGTTTATATATTAGGAAATAGATAAAGAATTAAAGAAGAAAAGAACCATGCCTGATCACCCCAACAAAAAATAGATCCCATCCAAACCAAAAAGAGATCTCAAAACACATAGAGTCGCACAAAGACAACAAAAGGAAAGAAAAAGGACAACACAAAGACAAAGACAAAGACCGAGACAACTAAATATTTTTCATAACATCTTCTGCATGAACCACCATCTGCTTCATGTTGTCCACAAAGGTCTTCAAATCATCCATCTCTCATCCCTTGATGTCACCCTAATTTGTGGTGTTGGCCCTAGTTCTTTTCTCATGACCTTTTTTCTCCATCTGGTCTTTGTCACCCTCTTTGTTTTTAATGTTATCAAATCTGTTAATCAGAATATTCATATTGTTCACATAGGCTTTAAGAATATGGAAATTCTATTTAGCTATCCTCTTCACAGTTAATTCCATCTTTTCGACTCTATTGCCCAAATTTTTCATGGTAGTATCCAGCCCATTCACCTCTCTATTCCCTTCCATTTCCTTAACCTTCTTTTCAGTTTCAAGAATTTTACCGACCAGGTTTTCAATAGCTTTGACATTGTTGATTGCCACCGCTAATTCTTTACCATTTTTGAGAAAGAGGCTTATTTCCTATCATAATATTTTTGATAACATTAATATCATTCTTCAGGTTGTTGATATATTTCACAATTTTGCTGATAGTATCACAAAATCCTTTAATATTATCATTATCCCCATGACAATCACTAGGATTTCCCCTTTTATTCTCTTGGCCATCATTCTGCAATCCTTGAGTTCTCAAATCCTCACCACAACCCACATTTGGAATCTCATCCCCCTCCTTACCCTTCACATTGTCATTTTTTTCCTCCTCTGCATCCTCATCAGAAGCTATCATAATCCTTTTTTTATCTTTGTTAAGTCCCCTGCAAATATTCTTGTTCCTCTGAGTTTTATTTCCAATTCCCTTACCTTTCTTGCTTTTGATGAATTTTTCCTGAAAGGACTCATCCTTCGAGTCCCAGAGATCAGAATCAACCACAATCCTCTTTCTTTTCCCCTTATTCCTCCCCTTTTTTCTAATCTCCTCCGACTCACCTTCAATTTTTGAGTCAAAGTTGAAACCACTATACTCACTTTTTGTGTCATCATCCCTAGTATTTTTACCTCTAATTGGTTTCTCTATGTATTTCCCTTTCAAAAATTTGTACACTAAAACCATAAGAGCCTGATGAAGAGCATGGTCGCCCTGAGGGTCTTTTTGCATTTCTTTAATGGTCTAATCCATGGAACAAGCTAAATAATAGGGAAAGCTTACCTTTTCACAATGGCGGAACGTGGTTGAGCAGCACGAAATGGTGCCTGTAAGCTCTCATAAATCTTCCATCCAACATTGTTACAATGGAGAGTCAACAAGTAAAAATTTTCATGTACATTCTCTGTTGGCATTTTCAGTAGAAAGATAGATTGTTGATATTCATTAAGGATATTGAGAAGGTTGTTCAAGACTATTTGATATAACTGAAGAAGGATGATAACTATCTTTATAACATTATTTTGTCATTGATGTCAAGAAATTGATTTTCTGATTCAGTATGATGTTGCCATATCTTGAGGAAATTGATTTGAAGAGAATTAAGTGGTCAGTCAAAGACACAAAAAGAATGTGATAAGAAAGGGGAGAAATAAGTTATTCAATGGGCAACTATTACCAAATTAGACAATGATGACATCATGATGTTTAGATTGTTTTGATATCCTACATATGTTGTTGATTGAAAGGTTAATACTATACTATGTCACCGAGCAAAGAACCTAGTCGATAAACCCTAAGGTTATCGATGTTGGTTAATGAAGGTAGAATGTCTACTGAGTAAAGTTTAGTATTTATCGAGTTGCAACCGAGTTATGACAAAGAACATTGGATGAATACAAGCATTATTTAATGAAGGACAATGATTAGCTGGAGATGTATAAATGATTGGAATGCTGCACATGAAGTTTGTTAAAGGATCTATGGCAATAAAAGATCGACAGGAAGATCTACAACGCAGATTGAACCACAATAACCTTGTGCAAGTTCCAAGAAAGGAATGCAAGTCCTGAGGCAAGGTAAAACATTTTCAGATTGAAAGATGCAGTGAACCTAGTCAAGATTGAAGATCTGATGGCTAAGATTGATCATGCGAAATGTGATCAAGGAGACTAAGTGGTGAGAATTGTTTATAAATAAGAAATTGTTGATAAACAATGCATGCGGGCAAATGTAACCACAGGGATGCTACATAGTGATTACCGAGCATAGAAGCTTGAAGACTTGTTTGAATAAACAGAGTAAGGAGCCCAACAGAAGACTAGATAGGTCTTATGACAAGATTGTTTTGAGCAAATAAGAATCTGCTTTAGCATTTAAGATGTGAAGTTGCAGATATATTTACTACTGTTGTTTATTCTGAATAATAGAGAAATCTCTTAACCAAGTGGACCTAACAGTCTTATTTGTAAACCCTCTAGCAAGGTAACATTCTAAATGAGTCTTTGAAATACTTTCACAAGGTCACTTCTAACAAAGTGAAGATCCTAACAGATCTGAGGGAAATCCCTTAACCGGGTCACATCTAGCAATGTGTTTGTAATCTTTAACAGGATTTGCTTTTAACTGAGCATACTCTAGAAGAGTATATTTCTTAACTTGGGTTCGAAATCCCACAATGGTTTTTCCCTATTTGGGTTTCCACGTTAAATCTGGTGTTATGATTTTTTGATGATTATATGTTTATAAGTTTGCATGTTTAGCAGTTTTTGGTTATATTGTTGAAGTATATGTTACCGAGGTTGAATCTGTTGATTTTATGGAAGCTTAAGTTTGTATGATTCAACCCCCCCCTCTCATCTTGTTAGCTATTGGCATCAGCTCTTTACTTTAAGTATCAAAACTATCAATTGGTATCAGAGCTGAGGAGTCCAGAAGAAAATGTTTAAAGGTACTTGAGGCAAAGATCCGAAGATGTATAAAAGAGATGCACCAAAGCTGAACAAGTCAAGTTTCTCCACATGGCAGAAAAGGATGAAGCTGCATCTATCAGAAATTGGAGAATATGCAACATATTATCTGGAGAATGATTACATTGCACCAAGCACCAATCCAATGACCTTGGAAGAGATAAAGGCAAAGCAAGAACATATTCAAGCAATGATTGAAATAACATCAGCATTGACTGACTTAGAGTTTAATGACCTAGAAGGTTGTAATGATGTAAAAGCAATATGGACTAAGCTAATATTAGTTTATGGCGGTGATGAACATGTTCAAAGAGAAAAAGTAGATAGTCTAAGAGGACAACTTGAATCCATGAGAATGAATGAAGGTGAGAACATAACCCAATATAGTACAAGGCTAAAGGAGATTGTAAATCAAATAAAAGGAGCTGGAGGAACTATTGAAGAAAAGGATGTAACAAGTAAGTTGTTGAGAACCCTTCTACCTGCTTATGCTATTCGAGTCTCTGCAATCAATGAATTGAGGTCTGTACCTAACATGTCAGTCTCTTTGGATGCTACTATTGGTAAGCTACATGCATTTGAGTTAAGTAATTTTGATAACAGCGTGTCTTCGGTAAATAAAGTTGAATCTGCATTTAGTTCTTTTTATCTTGACGAATCTGATGATTACAATGATAGAATGAGTAAGTACTTTGAAGGGGATCATAGTGGAGCAAGTGAAAGATTTCGCAAAAACATGGAAAAAGTGCACAAACTATATGAGGAAATCAAGAAGCAAGAAGAGTTTGAAGCATTATTAGCCAGAAGGTTACTGAGAGGCAAAGGTAAGTAGAAAGGAAAGCTACCTTTGAAATGTTTCAATTGTGACAAAATAGGACATATGGCTTCTAACTGCCCTGACAGAGAATCCAGTGAAAAGAGAGAATACCGAGAAGACAGACATAAAGACAACCAATACAAAGGACACTGAGACTTCAAAAGGAGAGATAAAAAGACATGCTTAATAGCTGATGAGGAATCCAATGATGATAAATCTGATGAAACTGATACTGAAGAAGTTGTTTATGTGGCTATTAAAGATGGATCTGATGAAGAAAGGTATGAAGAAAAAGCCCTAATATCTCACATAAATAATAATGATTCTTGGATCATAGACAGTGGATGCTCACATCACATGACAGGTGATAAACACAAGTTTGTTAATTTAGAAGACTGATGTAGGCTATGTAAGATTTGGTAATGATGCACCATGTCCGGTAAAAGGTAAAGGATCTATAACACTTCTTGACAAAGCTAAATGTGATGATGTATACTGGGTTGAAGGATTGAAATACAATTTGTTGAGTGTAGCACAACTAAACAATACAGGTTACCGAATAGAATTTCAAAAAGGAATTGTCAAAGTTCATGACAAGCATGGAAAGTTAGCTGCTATCGGGACATGAACAAAAGGTAATACATTTCATCTTGACTCAACTCGGAACAAGTGTCTTTATGCAAAGATAGATGATACCTGGTTATGGCATAAAAGGTTTTGTCATGTAAATCTTGATAATTTGATCAAAATAAGTAAGAAGCACCGAGTAAGAGGTCTATTGAGTCTTGAAAAACCTGAGAATGCTATATGCCGAGGATGCCAAATGGGTAAGATGACAAGATCAAGCTTTACCAATAAGTCCTACACTTCTATAGGAATTTTAGATCTAGTACATACTGATCTTTGTGGTCATATGAAAGTTCAAAGTTATTATGATAATAAGTATTTCATATTATTTGTGCATGATTACTCAAGGATGATGTCAGTCATGTTTTAAAAGAAAAATCAGAAGCTTTTCAAATGTTCAAATGGTACAAGGCAAGAGTTGAAAATGAAATAGGAAGACAACTGAAATGTCTTAGATCTGATAGAGGAGGAGAGTTCACTTCTGATGAATTTAACTTATACTACAATGATCATGGTATAAAAAGGCAAGTGTCTGCACCAAGAACACCTCAGCAAAATGGGATAGCCGAGAGAAGAAATAGATCAATTGTGGATTGTGCCAGAACCCTGATGATAGAAAAGAGGGCACTTCAAACATTTTGGAGAGAAGCAATCCGCACTGCAGTTTACACCCTGAACTAAGTTCAACTAAAGAAAGGAACTATGAAGACACCATATGAGATCTGGTATGATAAGAAACCTAATGTAAGTTACTTTAAAATCTTTGGAAGTAGATGCTATGTTCACAAAGATGACAAAAATGGAAAGTTTGATCAAAAAAGTGAAGAAGGAACATTTCTTGGTTATTCTTCTAGAAGTAAAGCATTTAAATGTCTGATCAATTCATCTAACAAAATAGTAGAAAGTGCAAATGTGAAAATTGATGAATTTGCAGAAAGAAATGATGAAGGAAATTCAAAAGAACCAGAAGATTATGAAGAATTTGTTTATGTTCAACCGAGAAGTTCTACCGAGAAAGTTGTTGAAGAAAATGAAGATAATGTCTAGTTACTGAGTGATGATGAAGATCATACAGAGTCTACCGAGTCTATATTGGCCAAATATGTTAGAAGACATCATGCATCAAGTTGGATTATAGGAGATAAGGATGATCCAATGATGACAAGGAAAAAACTGAGACAGAACACATGTCTGATTTATGAATTTGAACCGAGAATAGTAAAAGAGGCATTTAATAATGAAGATTGGGTAAATGCTATGATAGAATAAATTGATCAAATCAAGAAGAATGACACATGGACATTGATTCCAAGACCAAAGGACAAAAATGTAATCGGTACAAAGTGGATTTTCAGGAACAAGCCAAATGAAAAAGGTGAGGTCATTCGCAACAAAGAAACACTAGTTTGCAAAGGTTGTGCTCAAGAAGAAGGAATAGATTATGGTGAAAATTTTGCACTTGTGGCTAGACTTAAGGGAGTAAGAACATTGTTGGCATATGCTACTTTCAACAATTTCAAGGTATATCAAATGGATGTTAAATCTACATTTTTGAATGGTATACTAGAAGAAGAAGTTTACATTGAACAACCTAAAGGATTTGTTGAAGACAAGAGTAAAGATCAGGTATGTAAACTAAACAAAGCTTTATATGGTCTGAAGCAAGCACATCGAGCATGGTATGAGAGATTACACTCTTATTTGATCAAGATTGGTTTTATAAGGACAAGTGAAAACAACAACATGTACATGAAGAATGATGAGGACAAGGGAATACTGATCTCAGCCCTTTTTGTTGATGATATTATATTTTGTGGTAAAGACTCCTTATGCAAGAACTTTGGAAATGAAATGAGCAAAGAATTTGAGATGTCATTAATCGGTGAGATAAAGTATTTTATAGGTTTACAGATATTGCAAATGAAAGATGAGATTTTTATTACTCAATCCAAGTACATAAAGGAAATCTTGAAGAAATTTGGAATGGAGGATTCTAAACTAGTAAGTACTCCTATGACTACTAACTATAAATTATCAAAGAGTGATGAATTTGCATCTGTTGATGAGACACTTTACCAATCTATGATTGGGAAGTTGCAATATGTTGTGCATAGTAGACCGGATATAGCACATGCAGTAGGTATTGTAGCAAGATTTTCTGTAGATCACAAGGAAACCCATATGATAGCAATCAAGAGAATTTTTCAGATACCTGAGAGGCACTGAAGATTATGGCTTAGTATATGAAAAGAGAAATGATTTTGATCTAAAAGTTTATACTAATGTTGATTGGGTAGGCAACATAAATGACAGGAAAAGCACAAGTGGTGGAGATTTCTTTTTGGGAGAAAGACTTGTAAGTTGGCTTAGCAAGAAACAAGGATGTATTTCACAGTCAACAACAAAAGCTGAATATGTTGTTGTAGCATTGAATTGCACAAATATAGCATGGATCAAACAACTGTTGGAAGGAATAAATGAACAAGTTACCAAGCTAGTAACTATATTATGTGATAATACTAGTGCCATTAACATTTCAAAGAATCTAGTAATGCACTCTAAGACAAAGCATATATCAATTATGTATCATTATCTTAGATAAGAAGTTCAAGAGAACGAAGTTGTGCTGGAATATATTAGTTCAAAGGAGCAAATTGCAGACATCTTCACAAAGCCATTGCCAAGGGACACTTTTGAGTATCTCAGAAGCAAGTTAGGGGCCCTACCCCTATCTTCTACTCACTGACTGAGTTTGGTGAAAGCATCGATTCGATGAATTTATAGAATATTATGTGTGGATTGATGCTGATTTACACTTTAGGAGGTCACCTAAAGTTGTGCAAGAAATAGTGAATAGAGACAAGTTGCTCTGACCAAGACTAAGATGATACACAATAACGCAAATCACTTCACAGAGGAAGAAATCATGATTTAGTTCTTTTACTTCTTGGCATTGTTGTCAAAGGGGGAGAAGACTAAATGGTAAAAAAACTAAATGAAGAAGATAACAGAAGACTAATAATAGGGGGAGAAGATTACTAAAGGGAGAAGACTTTAGAAGATTGTAACAGCTCAACGATAACAAGAGAAGTCTAACAACAATCTGAATCCAAATCAATTTGAATATTTGTTGGTATTACCATTTAATTATTGGTTTTGCCATCAATGCCAAAGGGGGAGATTGTTGGCAATGTGTTTGAAATCCTTTCACAAGATCACTTCTAACAATGTGAATATCCTAACAGATCTGAGGGAAATCCCTTAACTAGGTCATAGCTAGCAATGTGTTTGTAATCTTTAACAGGATTTGCTTTTAACCGAGCATACTCTAGAAGAGTATATTTCTTAGTGGGACCGAAATCCCACAATGGTTTTTCCCTATTTGGGTTTCCACTTTAAATCTGGTGTTATTAGTTTTTGATGATTATATGTTTATAAGTTTGCATGTTTAGCAGTTTTTGGTTATATTATTGAAGTATATGTTACCGAGGTTGAATCTGTTGATTTTATGGAAGCTTAAGTTTGTATGATTCACCCCCCCCTCTCATCTTGTTAGCTATTGGCATCAGCTCTTTACATTAAGTATCTGCACTATCATTCTCAACATGATTTCCATAGTAACCAATCATAGGAAAAAATTGAGAATTTTTTTTATTCCTTCGAAGACATTCTATTTGCATATAGTAGCTTGAATTGACATTTGAAAGAAATGGGTGTTTCCAAGTGTGTAGTTGAAAAATTTGCATTATTAGATGACTATAGAAAACACCTCACAAACAAGCATTGTGAAGCTCATTGTTTTGTTTTCCTCGAAAGAATGGACCTATGCTTGAAGGAGGAAATTAAATTTGCAGAAGTATTCACTATATTGGAAGACCATTGGGACCTTAGAGATGAATTCAAAGAGAAATTCCTATCTTACATATCACAAGAAGACTCACAACTAGACCCCCATAAGGATTTGATTGATAAAGACCAACATGATGGAGAAATTGATGGCAATTGACACTCATCTAGCTTAGTTGTGTTGTCATTGATGACAACACGCACCAATTTGGGTTGGTCACTTAATCGGTACTCATCGGTATTGATTATTTGGTAATCGATATTCAGTAATTCGACACTCATGGAACCGGCACTGACAAGAAAGGGAACCCAACATTCTAGGAACTAGTATATGAGGCCGACACAGGAAATTGATCCGACAGGTCTACATGACAATGATTAAAGGCATCGGTCTTGAAGTTTAATGAATTTATTTTGGCTTAGGCTGACATGTAAATAAATTGCAATATCTTTGTAAGTCAACATAAGGCATTTATGTTTGTGTTTGGGAAGGGTATTTAAGTGATTCTAACTAGGTTATTTTGATAATGGATAGGGATGTTGTGATGTGATATTGTGCGAGAGATCTTGATTGACATAATGTGAATGTAATATTCTATAGTCGGTCTTGTATTTTGGTTTATAGATTTGGGAAGCGAAGCAAGATACCGGTAAGGAAGGACACAATGTAAACTGGTATAGACTGTGCTTTAACCGGAACTCATCCAGCATAGCAGAGGCACTCTTAGAGTTCAAAATTTTGTTTGTAACTCCATATGTGGTGTTTGTAGTAAGTGAGGCTCCTTCTGTGATGAGAAGTGTGCTCTAGGCTATTGGCCTTCCTGCATGTGCAGGCCCCTATTGTAATATTTATTGATTTGGCCAGTGGATAGATATTGTGGGTCTCCAATCCCACCGTGGTTTTTACTCTTTGAGGTTTTCCACGTATAAATATTTGTGTTATGGTGTATGCTCTTGTGGTTTCTTAATTTATATTTGCTATTATATTCTTTCATGTTTACTGGTTATTGAATTCCATTGTTAATAAGGTTAAAATTAATTATACCGACAGAGTACAGATTCACCCCCCCTCTCAGTGTTCTTGGATTCCAAGAGAAATCGCTATAAGCAAGGACAAAGATGGTATGTTAATGACTAAATCTTCTTCTCCGGATCAAATCAGTATTGAATTAGTCCCACATGATGAGATTGAACTAGATTTGGGTATGTATTCGATTTGTAAAGAAGTTGATTCAATAATGGATGATTTCTTGGACAAAGTTATGAATGATAATCTTTCATGTTTAGAGGTTGATAATGATGATCTTGGTATGGACTTTATAAGAAAGGAATGTGATTTTAGAGAAGATTTGGAAGTGATTGAAAACAACGATGATGAGTTTGCTTGTTTAGACAATGGTGAAGTGTTTGAGAATGTTTTCATGACCAAGGATGATATGAGTTGCTCATTGGAATGTACAATTTGTGTTAATTTGGTTGAAGACAATATTGTTGATGCAAGGGAATGTAATATATTCTTGGATGAAGTAGTGGAAGACCTCTTCCTTTCTTATAACAATGACTCATATGTTGAGACTTTTGATACAAACATAGAAACAAGTTAAAACTACATTCAAACTTGCCAAATACTTTTTGATGAATGTCTAGATAAAATTTGTGCCAGTCATGAGAGAGAGTTAGAAGTCATGATAAATAATAATGAAAATGCATACATACATGAGACTGATGTCTTATTGCAACAAAGTGTTTGTGATATGTTCCTGGGGTTGAAGGAGTACGAGGAAGTGCAAAGTGTATGCAAGAGACAAAGTCAGAAATGGAAGTGCTTCACTAAGACCAACAACATGAAATAGGGAAGTCTTCATTTGATTTTACACATTCTAATGAACTTTCAAGATAAATATCTTATTCATCAGTTACTCATAACCTTGGTAATAAAATTGCTAATGTTGATGATTTTGTGCAGGGAATTGATGGTGTACATCATAAAGAGGAGTTTCAAACTTTCCAAGGAAAAGATAGCATGCAACCTACCTCAGTAGAATAAATTGAAAGGACAATGATGAAAGTTTTGAAAATTAATGTAAAGAGCTGATTTCCAATAGCTAACAAGATGAGAGGGGGGGGGTGAATCATACAAACTTAAACTTCCATAAAATCAACAGATTCAACCTCGGTAATATATACTTCAGCAATATAACCAAAATCTGCTAAACATGCAAACTCATAAACATATAATCATCATGAAACTCATAACACTAGATTTAACATGGAAACCCAAATAGGGAAAAACCACTGTGGGATTTCAGACCCACTAAGAAATATACTCTTCTAGAGTATGCTCGGTTAAAAGAAAATCCTGTTAAAGATTACAAACACATTGCTAGATGTGACCCAGTTAAGGGATTTCCCTTAGATCTGTTAGGATCTTCACTTTGTTAGAAGTGACCTTGTGAAAGGATTTCAAACACTCATTTAGAATGTTACCTTGCTAGAGGGTTTACAAATAAGACTATTAAGTCCACTCGGTTAAGAGATTTCTCTGTTATTCAGAATAAACAACAGTAACAAATATATCTACAACTTCACATCTAAAATGCTAAAGTAGATTCTTATTTGCTCAAAACAATCTTGTCATAAGACTTATCTAGTCTTCTACTAGGCTCCTTACTCTATTTTTTCAAAACATGTCTTCAAGCTTCTGTGCTCGGTAATCACTATATATCATCCCTATGCTTACAATTGCCCACATACATTGTTTATCAACAATTTCTTATTTATAAACGATTCTCATTGCTTAATCTTTTTGATCACATTTCCCATGATCAATCTTAGCCATTAGATCTTCAAACTTGACTAGGTTCAATGCATCTTTCAATAAGAAAATGTTTTACCTTGCCTCGGGACTTGCAGTCCTTTCTTGGAACTTGCACAAGGTTATTGTGGTTCAATTTGTGTTGTAGATCTTCCTACTGATCTTTCATTGCCATAGATTCTTAACAAACTTCATGTGCAATATTCCAATCATTTATACATCTCTAGCTAATCATTGTCCTTCATTAAATAATGCTTGTATTCATTCAATGTGCTCTGTCATAACTCGGTTGCAACTCGGTAAATACTAAACTTTACTTGGTAGACATTCCACCTTCATTAACCGATATCGATAACCTTAGGGTTTACCGACTAGGTTCTTTGCTTGGTGACATAGTATAGTATTAACCTTACAATTAACAACATATGTAGGATATCAAAACAATCTAAACATCATGATCTCATCATTGTCTAACTCGGTAATAGTTGCCCATTGAATAACTTATTCCCCTTATTCATATTCTTTCTGTGTCACTCATTGACCACTTAATTCTCTTCAAATCAATCTTCTCAAGATATGGCAACATCATACTGAATCAGAAAATCAATTTCTTGACATCAATGACAAAATAATGTTATAAAGATAGTTATCATCCTTTTTCAGTTATATCAATAATCTTCAACAACCTTCTCAATATCCTTAATGAATATCAACAATCTGTTTTTCTACTGAAAATGCCAACAAATAAATCTTGTGTCAGAATTGGTCATAGAGATGAGTAGTCATAACTGCTCAAGCAACATTTTAGATTTTGTAACATGTGATTCATGTAGGATTCATCCTTTGGAATCACATTCTGAGGTAAGTTGTCTAGACTTTGTAATGGCTTGGGAGATATCCATGGTAGGTAATGTTGAAGGTAAATATTCTGATTTTAATAATCTAGAGAATGATGAACTTAAAATTTTTGACTTACTAGAAGAGGGGTTTGAAGTAAATAGTCCATTGGAAGTTAAGTGTCCTAATTCACTGCTTGGTGTTGGTCTTCATGATAATGATGTGTTGAAAGTTAAAGTTAATGTTGATAACCAACATATCACATTTATAATGGATGTTGTTTCTCTTGATTGATGAATACTAAGAGGGGGGGGGGGGGGGTGAATTAGTATACCAAAAAATATTGTACTTAAACACGTTAACAGTCTAGCAGTAAACCGGTAAAACAGTTTAGCAAACAAATCGGTTCACACACATGCAAACCAAATAGCAAATAATGCATTCACCCACAGAAGAACAATCACCATAACACAAGATATTTTGACGTGGAAACCCAAATGTGAAAAACCACAGTCATATGAAACTCACAAGTAACTATTTGTACAATAGGAACCAGACCGGTTAAGGTCATATAATGTTCTTTACCAGAATAGATTCTGTTAGGAATCTCAATCTCTGTTAAGAGATAAGTCTGATTAAAGGCTACCTTGTGAGAGGATTTCAGATCCACAAATCTGAACCACCTTGTTAGAGGATTTACAAAGGCTTTCTTGGGCCTACCCTATTAAGGGTTTCTAACTTGTCAAAGATGTGAGTAATCAACAAGTGAATGATCTAGCAAATGGCACAGACTGCTTGATTAGATCCATTGTAGCTCATAGCTAATGCATTTCAGCATTACTTCAGTCTTCAGTAACTCCTTACTCTGTTACAACTCACAGACTTGATCTTCTCATTTAAGATCGCACATTCAATAAGTTCGACAACCACTACAAAACCTAACAGCTATACTCGCATACTCTCAATCACACACAAAACCCTAGACATGATGTCCTTAAAAGGAATCTGATTTCATGTCGGCCCAATAGGATTACATTGCAAGTTCCTAGGTTCATTGTATCTAGACACATTTGATGACACGACACAAAATCACCGTCAAAGTGTCGGTGGAAGGTAACTCATCACAAAAATATACCGGTTGGTAACTCATCACAGAGTATTACTGGTTTGTCCAACTTTCTAGTTACCAGTTGGTAACTCAGAGTAATACCGATTCAAATAGATTTTCAGTTGACAAAAATTGAAGACTGGGAAACTAATAACTGCCGCTTCTGGCTTCTTTGCTCTGCTCCGCTTGAGATCTTCAAACCACTTGATCTCCTTATGCTGCTTGGGTCTTTATACCATTTGATATTGGTAAACCCTTTCTCCATAACATTGATAGTCTAAAGACTACAACATAATACCTATTGAGCATAATTTTATACATTCACAAAGTGATCTCATAGCAAGTGTGTGTCCATCAATGACAGTTACAACATAATCATCAAAAATGCCAACAATCTCCCCCTTTGGCATTGATGGCAACACTTAGGAAATTTTTTGACATATAAGTGTTTTACAACAAAATCATGCCATAAACAAAATTACTCCCCCTAAGCATATACACAATCCCTTTTGCAAACAATACAATGTATACTACTTTCTTACAGAGATAGACATGAAAGTATACATAGCATGCATCAAAATTTAAATACAGAATACTAGTCCTCATCAAAATTTTAAATACAAATACTACTCCCCCACTGTCAACAATGACAAAGTACAGCTAAATAACCCCTATTCTATTAGCATTAATAAAATAAAAGTTTATGACAATAAAGAGTGAAATTGGTCAAAAACTGATTTAAAATCCCGCATAAATGTCTTCATGGATAAATACCATGATTCAAGCAATGAGGTAGCAACCTCATTCTCCATTTGCATCTGATAAACCTGCTCCTCCATGGCATCCATGGTACTCATCTCTTGAGTGACCGTTAGGGCATCTAGATTGAGGTAGCATTTTTGGAGAATTTGCAGTCTTGGCAGTAGGACCAGTTTAAGTTTCTACAAATTACGTGTTTAGTTGCTTATCTCTGCCTCAATTCTTGTAGATTGGAGTTGAAACCGGTGAGCAGTTTGTCCATATGTGGAGAAGGAACCATATGACATCTTGAAGGTGCTAATAAATGACTGCATATCAGATTGCAGTTTGTCCTTCTAAGTGAACACATTGTCACATAATAGATGAGGTTGACAAATCTTGTTGAGTAGTAGATTTCCCTCATCCATTGCATCTTTGATGTCCTTCTGTGCCTTTTGGAGTTCTGACCAAAGCTCATTGAACTTCTTCACCAAGGCAATGTTCAGATCCTTTTCATGCTCCTTCTTGGCATTTTCTTCTACAACTTCTTCTAGGCTTTGGACCTGGTCTTCCACAACTCTACATAGAAGCTTTAATTGGGAAAGTGAGGAATCGGTACTGGGGAGGTTCGTACCGAGTATCAAATTGGTGAGTGTTTCCACGACAGTTTGGATAACATCTTCCTCCTTTTTCCTCCTTAGAGCATCCGATTGCTCTTGAGCAAGCTTAATGCTCTACAACAGCTCCGATTTGTTTGCAGACTGGAGGTCAATGGGACTGGTAATGTCAGTTGGTTTGGCTTGACTACCAATTGCCTTTGGAGTCTCCATCTGAGTGCTCTGTGCCACTTCCTCTTTCTCTTTGGCTCTTTTCTTGTCCTCATCTTCCTTCTTTTTCTCCTCTTCTTTCCGCTTCTCTTCATCTTCATCCTTCTTCTTCTTCTCCTCTTCCTCCTTTTTCTCCTCTTCCTTTTTCTTCTCCTCTTCCTTTTCCACTTCCTTCTTCTTCTTCTCTTCTTCTTGTTTTTTCTTCTCCTCTTCTCCTCTTTTCTTCCTCTTTCTTTTCCACTTCCTTCTTCTTCTTCTCTTCTTCTTTTTTCTTATTCTCCTCTTGTTTTCTCTTTTCTTCCTCTTTCTTTTTCTTCTCATCCTCTTTCTTTTCTTCTTCCTTTTGCTTCTTTTCCTGTTCTACCTGTTTTGTCTTTTCTTCCTCCTGTTTCTTCTTCTCTTCTGTTTCTGCTGGTGCATCTGGAGTAACATTGTCACCGTTTAATAAATCAACATCAATTGGGTCCATTTGAGTGGTGACCGATTCTCCTTCACTGTTGTACACTTCATTTGATTGAGTGATTTTTGGTTCTTTCTCAGCCTTTTCATTTGCTTCAGCTACTTGATGCAATCTTAATGTTGATTGAGCAAGGGAGTGGGTATCTTTGACCACTTCCGAAACTTTTCCTTCCAGCAACTGGAGTCTTCTTCTTCTCATGAAGAAGAGGCCCTTATATCTCTCCACTACTTCATACAATTCTGATCTAGGTACATTATTGAAGTAACATGAAAATACTTCTTCTCTTATTTCCTATTCTTTCTCTATGGCAATGCGACATTTGTTATCTAAAGAATTATATAAAGAATCAGGTGTCTCAGACTTAATTTCTGAAGGGCACCGATCATTAATACATAAATAATTGATAACTCCCTGTTCAACTTCTTCCTTTTCATCATTATTAAAATCATCAAAACATTCTTTCAAATCACCAAGTACTTTTCTTCTAATATTCTTAATTGTTCTTTGACAATGTGTCAAAGGTTTGTAAGAAGAAATGTTAATATTTACCGGTTCAGATGTTGCCGATTCATTCTTTGTCTTTTTCTTTGATTGCTTGGTCTTTTTAGGCTATTCTTCAGAGATAGTGTCCTCTGAGTCTAGTGTATTGTTCTTTGTCTTCCACTTCCTCTTGAAGACTTTGGTAGGTGTTGCTTTTAGTTTCTTCTTTACTGGTGACCGCTTGGTCACTTTGGGATGATGTAATAACCGGTGCCGATGCTGAAGGCACTGCCTTTCCCTTCTTTACTGAGGGTTCTTGAACCAGTGTAACCCTTTCTAGATAGGTGTCAATTCTCTCTGCCTTTGGATCAAGAGGCGAGGCAAGTAGGGTAGAGGCATACCCATCCAACATATCATACATTGCCTCATATCCCATTGGTTCCACTTCATCCTGTCTAGGCTCAACCACCTCCATTATGCACTCATCAACTTTGATGGTGAAGCAGATGTCCTCCTCATACTTTTTGACTATATCACCAGATATTCTTACCCTTTGGTTCATTTTGCATCTGAACTCATCAAAGTATTTGTTTAGCACTTCTGGATAGCCAGTTCCAACTACTTGTAGGATTTCCTTGATTTGCTTTGTCACTGGTTGGTTAGCGGACCACTGAATATCATCTACTCCTAGAAAATAGCCTTGGAAGTAGAAGAACAACCCAACCAATAGTTGTCCGAACTTAAATCTCAATGCATTTTCCTGTTTGATCAACTTGAGATTCAGCAAAAGTTGTCTTTGCATACAAGTGCATGGATCAAATGATGCATCTTCCTTGATCATCCTATAGGCGGCATTTACCGCTGTAGCATAGATAGAGTTGATTTTACTGGCATGGAATGCCCAATATCCTATCACCATACATGCATATTTGACAAGATTATCCTTGATTCAATTGACAGTCATTTCCCATGAATTGCTCATAGAACCGGTGAGCTTAGTCATTTCTATCTTGCTAATCTTTCTTAGGGTTGGCACTTCACCGACATTGCAGAAATTGGTGATGGCCTGAATTGATTCTGGTGTGATATCATGCATCTGCTCTAAGTACATCTTATCACCATGTACTCTGCTCAGAATAATGCGAATGTGATCATTTGAAAATTCTTCAGAAAAATAGACTGTGTTGTGAAGTTTCTTCTTTTCCAGAATGTTGAATTCTGGTTTAATCTTCTTATCCTTCCCGTAGAACAAACTCAACTAGGAATGGATCATCAGAGATCCTAGGTCTTCAATCTTGTAGTCAATGAAATCTAAAATGCCTTCTTCCACTATAACACCAGCAGGTATTTGAGATAGGGCATTGTATTTTGCCTTCCATTGAATGAAGTCTACAATATCAACGGGTGCACTAGAGCTACCATGTGATGCGGAAGCCATGATTAACAGAGAACTTTGAACAAATACCTTCAAAAATTGAAATTTAGGGCTTCACAATTTGAACTTAGCTACACACTCCTTCGGTTGCTGAAATACCGCTTTGTGTTCCACACTTCTCCAGCAAATGTTTGCTTCAGATTCTTCTTTAGGATTTTGATAAATTCTTTGAATCGCAGTGTAAATCGCTTTTCTTCGCTTTGCATTTGAAAACTTCTTCGCTTGAAAAATGATAAGTGAAAAATGATTTGAAAATTCCTTTTAAACAGATTCTCCACCTACCATAATAAATGCTCCACTATTAGGGCGTAAACCCTAATTTGCCTTTTACTGTTTCCGGTCTTCTCCCAATCTGACAGGTATCACATACCAGTTAAGGTCTTTTAGTGGTGTCAAATGGGGGTTTGTGATATTTCATTGTTTGCTCCCCCTAAGCTTTTCTAATACTTAGTTTGCCAATTCAACGACTTCCACACTAGGTGCAGAAACTGGTTCTTCTTGAATCACTTCTTTTGGCTTCTTCTTCTAGGTTTTCTTCATATCTACTTGAACAATTTCAACATCAATATTTACTTCCGGAGTGACCGGTATATCATCTGATATACTCTTTCTACTTCTGTAGAATCTTGTTGAATGACTCGATTTGTTGCAATGATAGAAAACCATTCCAGGTGCTCTCCAAGGTCCATTATTCATGTTTCCACTCTTCCTTCTACATGTTGCAGTAGTGTGACCATGACCATGAAAAATCACACAGATTGATCTCCATCTTGTTGCCGCTTGATAGCCACCAGTACCTGACTGATGATTATAGGTATTAAACCAGTTTGGGTTCCAGTTCCTAGAGGGTTTAGGAAAAACTCCTTGACTCCTTTCAGGATACCTTCCAATATTGTGCATGATAGACCTATATTCAAATGCTCTATGCCCAAACTTGTTGCATGCATAACAATTACCATTGAATCTATTGGGTGTAGGATTATTGTTTAAAAAATAAGGAAAATTATTGTAAGCCTTACTTTTACATACATTAGCAGTGTGTCCTTCCTTGAGACAATTAAAGCAAATAGATTTGAAATTTTGCTTACCTTTATCCTTTGATGCCGGTTGTTTCTTTGATGCTCCATCTTTTGTTCCAAAGGTCTCACTTTCCTCATAATTAGAGAAACCAAGACTATTGGTATTCTTTATCGGTTTAGCTAATTCAAGCTTCTACTCTAGCTTGACAGTGATCTTATTGAATTTTGCAAGTATTTCCTTTGACTCAGTGAGTTCTTTGGAAATAACAGCATTGGATTCCTTCAAGGTTGCATTCTCAGAAATAGCCATGTTTAGTTCACCTTGCACTTCTTCTTTTTCCATTTTTCTTTCATGAAGATGAGCGGTAAGTGCACTGATCTCTTGCTTCAACTTGGAGATCTCATGATCTTTGTCTTTTACTAGATCTTCAGTTTTCCTCTGGTTCTCAAGCTCTTGACACATTTGGATAGTCAGTCCTTTCAACTCTTTTCTCAGGTTGGTATTGGATTCATTCAGCTTTTCTACTTCTTGAATTAGGGCTTCCATGTCCGCTTCATCAGAAGAACTATTTTCAGTTAGCTCCATCAGTTTTTCAGCATGCTCTCTTCTTTTTGCCTAAGAGGCCTTATATTTGACCTTAAGTTCATCATAGGCTTGCTCAGTCTGAGTGAGCCAATGAGTAAGTTCCCTCACAGTGTATTCCCCCATATCTCTTTCCAAGTGTTTAGACTTGAAAGGAAGGTTCTGATACCAATTGATGAATACTAAGAGGGGGGGGTGAATTAGTATACCAAAAAATACTATACTTAAACACTTTAACAGTCTAGCAGTAAATAGGTAAAATAGTTTAGCAAACAAACTAGTTAACACACATGTAAACCAAATTGAAAATAATGCATTCACCCACAGAAGCACAATCACCACAACACAAGAGATTTTGATGTGGAAACCCAAATGGGAAAAACCACGGTGAGATGAAAGTTACAAGTAACTATTTTGCAAAATAGTAACCAGACCGATTAAGATCAGACCAGTTAAGGTCATACAATGTTCTTTACTAGAACAGATCCTATTAGGAATCTCAATCTCTGTTAGGAGATAAGTCTGATTAAAGACTACCTTGTGAGAGGATTTCAGATCCACGGATGTGAACCACCTTGTTAGAGGATTTACAAAGGCTTTTCTGGCCCTACTCAATTAAGGGTTTCTAACCTATCAAAGATGTGAGTAATAAACAAGTGAATGATCTAGCAAATGGCACAGTCTACTTGATCAGATCCATTGTAGCTCATAGCTAAAGCATTTCAGTATTACTTCAGTCTTCAGTAACTCCTCACTTTGTTACAGCTCACAGACTTGATCTTCTCATTTAAGATCGCACATTCAAGAAGTTTGACAACCACTACAAAACCTAATAGCTATACTCGCATGCTTTCTATCACACACAAAACCCTAGACATGGTGTCCTTAAAAGGAATCTGATTTCATGTCAGTCCAATAGGATTACATTGCAAGTTCCTAGGTTCATTGTATCTAGACACATTTGATAACATGACACAAAATCATCATCAAAGTGTCAGTGGATGGTAACTCATCACAAAAATATACCGGTTGGTAACTCATCACAAAGTATTACCGGTTTGTCCAACTTTCTAGTTATTAGTTGGTAACTCAGAGTAATACCAGTTCAAACAGATTTCTGATTGACAAAAATTGAAGACTGGGAAACTGATAACTGCCACTTCTGGATCCTTTGCTCTGCTCCGCTTGAGATCTTCAAATTGCTTGATCTCCTTATGCCTCTTGGGTCTTTATACCGTTTGAGATCGGTAAATCTTTTCTGCATAACATTGATAGTCTAAAGACTACAACATAATACTGGTTGAGCATAATTCATACATTTACAAAGTGATCTCATAGAAAGTGTGTGTCTATCAATGACAATCACAACATAATCATAAAAAATGCCAACATTGACATGTATGAACCTGAGCAGGAATACAAGTTGCACCTCGAGCTGGGACCTCATAATGACAAAGTAACTATGTGACAGAATGCACCTACAACACAATCAAATTAGGTGGCTTCCTTGCTATTCCTTCCATGTGATGATTACTTTGTATTTGAATATGAGGTGGGGGAATACCAACATGTTTGTGCGTAGATCATGGTCATAATGAAGACCCATGGTTGTTGATATTTAAAGTTTTGTGCTCTCAAAATGAATTAAAATTGCTAAAATTTTACATTTTTGAGTACAAAAATGAATTTGCTAGACTTAGGACTTGGCCAACTAAGTTGTTACTGATGAACATAATGAAAAATCAATCAAGAAGTGGCTAAAATTTTTGTTGTCCCTTTTTGTTAAGATCAAGTCTTAAGATGGTCTAGTGTTAGTTTAGGCTAGCTAGGTAGGATTAGTTTAGTTTTCTTTTTGTTTTTGTTGTTTTTCCTTGTTGTTTGGTCTTTCCTATCTTTTGGTCTTCTTTAGTTTTTTGTGTTTTTGTTTTTCTCTCTTATTTTCTCCTCCTTTTTCCTTGTTCTTTCTTTTTGCTTGGTGTTGTTGTTCTCTTTTGTGTGGTTCTTCCTTGTTTGCTTGTTATTTTCTTGTGTCCTTGTTCTTTCCATTTCTTTTGTTTGGGGCTCCTTATTCTAAGGTGGAAGTTAGATTGTCGTATAAAGGGGTATTACTGAGAGTGACTTAGTTGAGAGTTTTCTATAGGTATTTTTGGATACTTGATCAATCACTTACCTGAGAAACTTTAGTTTACTTTCATAGTTTTCAATCTTGAAGGTGTTAGCATGTATATTGACTTAGTGCATTTTTGAGTTTCTAGGAAGCAGTTGAAGACCTATCACATAATACACATCTTAAAAAATTCATAAGTTAGCTTATATCAGGTTTGGTAACTCTATCCAAGGTGAAAAATCCGAAGGTTTATGTTTCCTTCATGATGTCCACCATGGTTCCCAACCCAGTCTTGAACTTCATTGTTTGAAAATTGAGAAAAGTGAGAAAATAATGCAATCATAAAAAATATAACAAAAATAAAAGGAAACAAGAAATAATTATCAAAATATCAATTCAAAAGGGTTATTTGAGTACCTCTACTAGGGCTATGGATGTCTGGCTGGCAGTGGAGCAATACTTGAAGGGAACCAGAGGTATCTCTATTGGGGCTATAGATGCCTGGCTAGTAGCAGAGCTATGTCCAAGATATCATTGCACATTGGGAACTACATACTTCACCTACGTAGCCTAGATAAAGTCTACATTGCTTCCTTGTAACAAAACTCAATGGATGGTTAATGAATCATTTGTACACACGATTTTAGTTATAACTTGGGCCTCTTTGGTGTGTTGCGGTTGGATTATGGTGGTTTTCTTTGAACTATCTTGTATGACCGTAAACCAGATATTCTTGGTTCTTGAAGGATTAAGTTCTTGAAAATGCGTGGAAGCATTTTTCTAGCCAAGTCGCCACTTGTTATGCCCTGCATAACATACCCCAACTTTTCGCTTCTCAAGCTAGGGACCTCCTTTTTTTGCTTCACTTTGTTTTTTTCCTATTTCCTTTTTATTTTCACTTCAGAACCTTAGGTGTTCCTTTTATTTTGTATCATTTTTGCATGTTACGAAATACCTACCTCTGGGGCATTGTCATAGAATTGAGCAGTAAGCACTAGTTTCGTAACAGTTAAGTGGAAGCCTGGAACCCCAAAGTCTTCGTTGTGTGTCTTCTCCTTGGTCGTTGTTGTCCTGTCATTGCTTGTTCATGTTTATTTCGTCCTTCCTTTTCCAAGTTGGTCTTTCATTTCATTGTCCTTGTTTTCTCATTTTTTTCATGTTTCCTATTTTTGTAGTTTAGGGTATAGAGTTAGATTTCACGCTTTCAATAAAATTGACTTTTATTGATCTGTAGGTTGTTGGCCTTGTTTCTCAACTTCCCAAAATCCTGAAATCCTCAATAATGGACCCCAGAACCCCGAAATCATCAATAATGAACCTCAAAACTTTGGAATCTTGAAATTCCAAAATCATGAATAGTGAACCCCAGAACCCTAAAACCCCAGAATCTCAAAATCATCAATAATGCACCTCGAAACTCCAGAATCCCAAAATCTCAAAATCCTCAATAATGAACCCCAGAATCTTGAAATCTCGAAATCCTCAATAATGAATCCCATAATCTCAAAATTACGAAATACCTGCCTCTAGAGGACCATTACAAAGGTGAACTGTGAGCGTTGGTTTCGTAACAGTTAAGTAGAACCCTGAAATCCTAGAACCCTCAAATCCCAAAATCATCAATATATAGATCTCAAAATCCCAAAATTTCAAACTCCCTTATGATTTTTCTAATATGATGAAACTAACTATGTATATTATGTTGCATGTTACGAAATACCTACCTCTAGAGCATGGTTACGGAAGTGAACACTGAGCGCTAGTTTCATAACATTTGAATTAGACTTATGGAACCTTCCACCTCATCCAGAAAGAAGAGTAGAGAGTACAAAGGAGGTGGTTAGAGTTTTTAATTTTAGAATGGAGTATATTGCTGACCCACCAATCTCTTCCATAGAAGTTTTCATCAGCAACTACCAGAACTACAAGAGGAATAATGGACAAACATGTAGTTAGAAAAAGCGAAATGCATGTTGAAGCAGTGCCACCACCTCAACCACTATAGATTCAAATGATACTAGATTGCACACTTTCTTTTTGGGCATTATTTTTGCATGTTACAAAATACTTACCTCTAGAGCACCGTCATGGAAGTGAATGATGAGCACTAGTTTTGTAACAATTAAGTGGAGTTCACAGGCATCGACTTTCATGTCAACTACAACTCCCATCAATTTGTAATCCTAGTTGCAGACATGACCACTTGCTTCTATTTTGTATCATTTTTGCATGTTATGAAATATGTGCCTCTGGAGCATTATCACGGAAGTGAGTGGTGAGCACTAGTTTCGTAACAGTTAAGTAGAGTTCATAGGAAGTGACTTGCATGTCAATTGCAGCTCCCATCATTTTGTAATGCTATTTTTTCATGCTAGATTATGATCACCACCACCACAACCAGGCCTTCAACTAATTTTGTAACTCACACTTCCTTTTTGGGCGATATTTATGCATGTTACGAAATACCTGCTTCCAGAGCACCATTTTGGAAGTGAACCTTGAGTACCCTTTTAGTAGTAGTTAACTGGAGTTCAAAGGCAAAGACTTGCATGTCAACTGCAACTCTTTTCTTTCTTAAATCCTTAATTTAGGCATGATGCCTTCCTAAGGTGTAGGGGAAAATTATATAAATTGTAAAATTTGGGCCATTTAGAGGGTCCGCAAATTGATGATTTGAGGTCCATTTTAGAGATTCTATTAGAGATTTTATGCAAATTTTTTATATTTAGAATATTTTACGATACTCTTTGAAGTTTAATAGAAAAAGAAGCTTGTGGATTGCCTGATCTACTTGTGTGTTCTATGTGGTTGTGTTCTTCGTGCTCTGGTAACTTTTATTATTTGAATCAACAACTAGTTCTTTTGGATGCTTTATTATTTTATGAATCATATTGCCCATGTAAATGGTATGTGAGGATTAAATTGATAGGGCGATTATTGGTTGGGTGATATTCATTTCTGTTGGTGTGTAAAGTTTTCAGACTTTATATATTTTCTAGAGTTTGTCATTTGAATTCTGATTTAGTGGTATTGATAAATTTAGATTTCAAAATTCTAACCGTGTGGATCATTCAGTTGTTATTCTATCAATTTTATTGTTATTTCCTTGTTCCCCTAATCTATTATTTGCTATTTATTTTGAGAAATTGAAAATAAGAAAATACCCAGAAAAAATACGTAATTTGAATTTCTTTCAACCAACAGGTCCTTTGATAGGTACAATCGTATCAACCACTGAGTGACCCAGCACCATCATGACCCAGCTATAGAGACCTTGGAGTAATTAGTCTTTTGAGATTGATTGCTTTTTAGGAGAGGTGGTGAGTGTTCACATAAACTACCTAACTATTTGTGAGTGTGTCAAAACACATGTCAACAATTTCCTTTCAATATTTCCATTATTATTTACCTCATATCCTTTTGAGGAAAATCTCTCTTTTTCGTCAATTGTAGCTATTGTTGAGGTTGGAACACTAAAATAGGGTGCAACTTAGGAAAGCCCTTATACAATACAACCACTTCCACAAATTTTAAAGTGTAGGTTTAGATCCAACAACAAAGAAAATAAGAGAAGATAATGATAAATAATCTCAAATTTCAAATGGATGGAAACCCTTGGAGTAGGGCACCCAATGACTATTTTTGGATAAGTTTCAGAGAGAAAGACCCATAGGACCTCGCAAATGTGATTATGCACTTTTCTATTTACACAGGCACCCTCATAATAGGGTTCTTAGCATATCAATCCTACACTTTTAGGGTCACTTTCTATATCCAAGTTCCTTTGACTATCCTCTTTCTAAATCTAGTCTATTATGTAAGCTTATTTTTCTCTAATTTATTATTATTGTTGAATATTATGATTTTTGTATCATTAAACCTAGGTCTTGAACATAATTCGTAATCTAAAATCCAATATAATAAATGAACATTAATCAAGGTGTCCAAATCACTTATTAGGACTAAAGATTAACTTTATTATTCTTTTATTGATAAGCTATAGAAATTTGAGATCCTACTTTGTATCCATAGGCATGTGATATAATTTTAATACATATTGGTTACCATATGTTAGATACATTGAACATCTAATAAGCATGAGAATATAAGAAAACACATAAACAAATATTATTTCCTTAATTGTGGTTTATTTACATCTATACTTTTTGTGACAGTCTAAGATGTAGCTCCCTAATAGAAATACTAGGTGCATGTAGTTAATAAGTCCTTAATTGAATATCCATATATGATTTGAATCTATATTTTTTATATTAATATTATATAGGTACAAGTGATATCTTTTGCACTAGAGTAATAGATCCTAGGTGGCCTCTACACCTTGGCAATAAGTTTAATACATCCTTTATCTTACTTTTTACTAGTAGTATTGAGTAGGTTATGGGTACTATAATAACCAATTATTGCTGGTAGTTAGGTACCATATTATGACAGGGTTTAGCTATATTTACTAGTTTCTTGTAAGTGAAATATTTTAAGAGATAGCCCATACTAGCTTCAAGTAGATAAAATCTAGGTGATAGATGATAGAAACCATTCCGTCAAAGGTTTGGTGGATTGTGGAAACCTATTAATAGTTATACATTATACTAGAAATAGTTTGGAATACGTTCATTGTCATCAAAACATGTAGTACACTAGCTGAAATGGTAATGGATAATATTGTACTATGGGATACAATTTCATCTCATTTTTCAAGGAAAATGTAGTTAATGGAGTGGTAAGTATAAGTGAACAAGGTAATGGATAGCAAGTTATATCATCTTATTTTGACTTTCTATTATCAATTGATAATTACAAGTCAAATAAATATAGATGTATTCTAGGGAGACTTGGATATAAATAGAAGTTACTTTGAAGTTTGTGTAATTGATAGTTAAGTGAGAGCATTTGAGTTTACTTTCAAAAATATATCAAAGGGTAGAATTTACATGTAACATATATAGATTTATGAAGATACATACTTAGTGGAAAATATAAAATGAACATAAATGGATAATTTTTTAGAATAAGAGCATATTTTAGTTGAAGCATCCAATCCTAAGAGTGGATTACCTTCCTTCTTATTTTTCCAATTTGCATTATTTCAACTAGTGGGTGCAATTATCAAATAAAAGGTCATTGAACAAGCATAGACCTAATTCATCAAACTATTAGGAATTCAAAGAGTTCTAGATGATTGGTATTATCAAATAATCCACCCTTAGATCTAATACTATTAGAATATGATAGATAATTAAATTGTGAAAATATGTAGCAATATACAATAGAGACTACAAATTATAACACAAATTTTAAATGGTTCACCAATTTGTCTATATCTATTGGAAAGGTTATTAGAGAATAATTCTCATAATTGAATTATTTGTGTGTTGTTTATGTATCAATATAGAGTAGTAGATATGTATGTTAGTTTCAGTTTATTGTCACTAAGTCTATGATATTGTTAAACAACTCAAGTTACTTATCAATGTAGGTAACATCATTATAGTAATTAGTTATAGTTTACAGATGTATAAATATGTATATATTCTCATGAATAAAAGTGTGTTACATGTGTTTTAGTTTTATTTAAAAGTCCATTTTGGTGTCAAAGTACAAGTAGTTTGGGTTGTGGAGTTGGTTTGATATTATTATCAAATGGTTCAAATGTTATCCCTCCAAAGTGCATCTCATTGGAGATTTCTTAAATGAGAAGTAGAAAATTTTGCCTATTTTGCAAATGAGAGCATACTCAATTTTATCATAGTTTAATAAATATGTTCTTCTCGTTCAATTTTTTTATGTGCCATAGGAAGCTTTAGAAGATTCTTGATCATTTGCTCCATTTTTTATCTTCATTTCTGATTAAGTCGTCCCTTTTATTACTATTTCATTATCAATAGAAGGTGAGTAGCCATGTGAACTATGTGGCTCAATTAAAGAGGGTTCATAGTGAAATGCATAAGAGGTAAAGGGTTGAGGGCCTCAAGTTGAAAATAGAACCCACATGACATGGGTGTTTTCTAGAGATACTTCTTTTAGCTTTTAAATTGCCTACTTTATGTTGGAGTTGAGAGCCTCAAGTTGAAAATAGAACCCACATGACATGGGTTGTTTTCTAGAGATACTTCTTTTAGCTTTTAATTTGCCTTTTTATGTTGGAGTTGACTTGAAGGTTCTTATGCGTGTTTTATTAATGTGACCCATATAAATCCTTTGAGATGCTCCCCAGTTAATTGGTACAAAATATTTGGTAATTTAGTTGATCAATAGAGGAGATTTTTTTTTGTTTTGTGTAATAATACCTTTATTGAGGGTGTGTACAAAATGTTGAGTCCACTTTTTGGTCAAAAAGTGGAAGTGTTTTCCCTGATTTTCATAGTTTGCCACATTTGACCTGAAAATTTGAAGCTCTTAGAGATTGAATCTTAGAAAAAGTTAGTAATATGAAATATAGCCCTCAAAGTATAGTTTCAAAATATGTAACTTATTTTAATACCTAGATAATAGAACTTGACTTTGAATTTTTTTTTTCTAAAAACCACTATTTAAAAATGCTTGTTTTAAGACCATACCATGCACATGTACGACTACCACTTTTTCACACATAATTTTTTTTTTCAAACCCTTTTGGGAAAAATTTGTAAGATCAAAGATTGATGAAGATATTTTTTTGTATTCTTTTAATATATAATTTTTATTAATTTTCTATAGGCCATATTTGTTTTAAAAACTCCTCATGTACGAGCACCATAAATTGACCTAAAAATATTATTTTTTGAATTTATTTTTCTATTTTGAAAATAATTCTGTGTAGATTGATGTCATATAATTTAATTAAAAAAATGTTATTAAATAAATAAGAGAACTTGAAATTTCTATTTTATGGATCAAATATAGTACAAATTGATTAAAAAATTAAAAAAATAATATAATTGGAATCTACACCACGTAATCTCTAATGGTTTTTAATTTTGTCAGATAATTTTACAAAAATGGACATCAAACATATGCCAAAAGTTAGTATTTTGTTACTCACATAGTCCAACCTTGTACTTGTAGGTCCAAGGCTTAGGTTTGGGCATTTCAGGCCTTACCTGACTTGAGTGCCAAGGGACATGGTAGGGTGGTCTTAAAAATTTTAAATAACAGGTCCCTGTTATATAAACATGAGCCTGTTTAAATAATAGTGCCCCTCTATGTTTTTCATTGTGAAAATACTTTCATGAAACAAAGCCCCATTTTATAAAATGGAGCCCCATTATGAAATTAATGAGCCCCTATTTTGATTTTAGCCCCAAAGCATAACAAGACCACGTTATTTTTAGGCCTTGGGACCCTAAACCAAAATAGGGTCCCATTTGGTAAATAACGAGGCCTCATTCCTAGAAGCATTGTTCCCAACACACACACTTCCCCATAATTGGGACCCAACTTCTTGCACCCACCTTTGAGATGAAGAATTTTGAGAGTTCAAGTCAATTTTAACTGCTTGTGGAATGTTAGCATGTAGGTATGCTTTATTTTCAATTGAAGTTAATCTCTCTAGAGGGACGAAGAATATCAATTGAATGTTAAGAGTTCAAGTCATTTTGAATTGGCTTGTGGAATTTTAATATGTAGTTATGTTTCATTTTCAATTTAAGTTAATTTATCTAGAGGAATGAAGAATATTAATTGAATTTTGATACAATAAGAGGAGAGAAAGATTTGATAAATCTATTTTGAGGTTGTAGATATGTTTAGAAGTCAAATATGGAGATATCATGATGTGATAAAGAAGATAACCAAAGTGAAAGAATATATGGGACAAAGGAAAAGATATATTAGGACTTTGAGTCTAAGTTGCAGTTGTCCTATTTTGTAAAGGTCATCACTTTTAAGATAAAGAGGGATGCAACATATAATATTTTGGTGCTCAAAAGTATAAGGTACATTTACATTAAAGAAACTATATTTCATTGGGGTTTTGAGATACATATATGAGAATTGGCTTCGAATAGTTTAGAGCAAGATTAAAAATTTGAAAGTTCAACACTATACCTTTATGAGGATGATGAGACACTTCATGTGTAAATGATGTCCAAAAATGTTAGAAACATGAATTATAACTAAATGACTATACCTATAGTTGGGAAGTAGCTTGAAGAAGTCTTACTAGTTGAAAAACTATTTTCAATGAACAACCTTTTTTTTAAAGGCAAAATGAGAACACAATTTAATAATAATGGAAAGAAATAATATGTACATAAAATAGATAGTATAAAAAAGTGTTTGAAATAGATAGTAGACATCTATCTATTTTTTATTACTTAAGCAGGGAAAGGGCTCCAAACCCTCACAAAAATAGGCACACAACAACAAAAAAAGTAGCAATAGAATAGCCATTGGCATAACACAACTAGGAACCAAGACAAAAATCTAGAAGCTAACTCATTTGTAAGTAACCAAAAATAGAGTACCTAGCAACACCCATCCTGCCATGTAATTTCGACCAAATAATCTTAACAATAACACAACCATACATACTAATAAACCTTATTGACGGGGAACACAGGCCTCATAGACCATATTGTTGAATAAAATAAGAAAAGAGATACTATAACTAGCTAACCATGCCTCTAACAGGCTCCTATAACTAATAAAAATATTAATAATCATAAACTTTAAAGGAGTAGCAAAAAGGAACCAAAACTAACACAACATCATGAACAATAAACTTATTTGTTATTGAGGATGTCTGAATTTCCAATGAGTCTCCTCATCTGTTCTTGCTAGGCCCCCTGATTCAAATCTTCCTTATTTTTCTCCATCTCCTATGAATTTCCCTTCTCCTCCTATTTCTTAGCCTTCTTCTTGAGTTTTTTCTATCCATAGACAAACACCATTGCTACCTTGCACATTATGCCATCAGTAATTAAACAAATAGTATTAACAAATAGTATTAAATGTGATTCTCATCTTTCTTTTACTTTTTATTTTTTCCTCTACTTTGGTTTCAAGGTTCATTATTCTAACCTAGAGGTAAATAATGTGGCCCCTTAATTTAGAAATTTTTTCATCTTTCTTCTCTACTAGAGAATCCTACAAACAAGGCTCCACCTCATCATCTTCATAATCTATACAGGATGGAGACCTTTGATCAAGATTTCAGTTTCCTTCTTAAGCTCATTAGTATCCTCCAAGTTATTATCACTATCAACCTCTTGTTTCTCTTCAATCTCATGGAAGTCATCACCCTCTTAGTCATCAATAGAGTATTCCACATCATCTTCACGTGTGAAAAATTAATTTGGCGTAGGGGTGGCCTAATTGATATCTCCATTGCCTCTTTTTTTATCTTTCACAATGAGGCAGGTGGAGTGTCTCTCTCCTGAATTACCTCCCTATTTGTCATAATCCTTCCTCCCTTCATCTTCTTCTCCAGACCCCTGCTCATCCAAGTCAATAGTGATCTATTTTTTCGGGGTTTCTTTTCCACTTTTCCTTTCTTTAACAGGGATATTCTTGGGGGTGGTAGCTTTTCTTTTATCTGGAATAGTTTTCAAGGGAGCCACCTCTAGGGATTCTTTGATCAGTAAATTTTGGAAACATATTTAGTCTACTTAGAAGGAAATGGATTTGAATCTATTAGTTCGATATGAACCAAACTACAAGGGGATTATTCAAAGACATATGGGTTTCCAGAAAGGGTTAACGATGACTATGCAAGGGAAACAATCAAAACAAAACTAATACAAGGCATAAATTAGCCCTTTGGTGAAGCAGAGAAGAATTCTCTTTTGAAATGCTAACAGAAAAGGAGCTAAAAAGATAATAAGGTAAATCAATTTTTTCACTATGCCTAATGTGGTTTTGAAATTTGGAAATGGTACCCATGAATAGTGGAGTAATGACCTTCTAAAGTGAAATATTTTATCACGTATAAGCTTACCATAGCATAAGGCACATATAGGATAGACCGGTCATATCCATTTTATAGAACCCTCAACCTTTCTCCTTTCTCAAAGAATCTTTTCAGGTAACCTTTACAATCTCCTAAGCTATTTTTCTCCATTGTCTTTCCTTCATTTTTCAGACTAGTAACCTTCACTATGAGCTCTAGAGTGACAATAAAGGTAATGCTACCAATAGAAACTGCCTCATTCTGCAAAGAAATGTAAAATTTTATCGATAGAGCCCTTTTGTAGCCTTTCATGAAAAAAAAGAATGGTGTCATCCCCACCTTGTCAAAAAGATTCCACACATCATCACTCTTTTGAAGCTCCTTTCTATCTTTGCATTTCAACTATTTCAAAGTGTCCCCATTGCAAAATTCATTACAAATACCACAAAAAGTAAAACAACAGTAATTAAGGTTAGGAGTAACAAAAAAATCTATCTCACTCACACATGTGAAGTGACATTTCCCTAAATGATTTTTTTTATGGGAAAGAAAATATAATATATCGGCATTCCAACTAATCATTTCCTCATACATGATAATTATAGTCGCATAATAACAAGGTTTATTCGTAAAATATAACTCTTTATTATCATTTAATTCCCCCATGGACAGGGAGTCCCTAATATCCAGTAACCAAGCCTACAACCAAGAAACCACATCAACATAAAAATCAGCAACCAGATTTGAATTTGAAAGTTTATGGACCCTTTCCACCTTTTTTGATCTAAATTAATTTAAAAATGTATTGACATAATTATCAATAAAGGAAATAGAATCTATTATATAATACTAGCTCCTTTATAGAGAGAGAATTTATCTAAGGCTATTTTGACATTGGGAGAAATTAAGGAGGGTCCAGTGTATAAATCTAAGACCATGATTGACTAATTCGTTGACCACCCTATTACCTTCTCGAAAGGCATGCTAAACTTTAGAGATAGGAAAGCTTCTAATCAAATCTTTACTTTCTTCCATTCCACTTTTAATTTCCCAAAGACAACTAGCATTACCATTTAAGTAGTCCACAACTAGTTTGAAGTCCCCTTCGACGATAATTTTTTGATACTTCATTTGTTTAAGTCTTTTAAGACCTTGCCAGGTAGAAAAATCTTCCACTCTATTATTTGAGCATTTGCCCAGGTTCACACAATATTCTTCAATAAGAGTTCCCCTACTATCTCTAAGGACAAGTCTAACACCAAAGATCCCCAGGTTACCTTTGGAGCATCTGTCAAAATTGCATTTTACCCAACAAAGCTTTGGAGGTGTCCATTTGCATTCTTTTCTTAGGATCAACTTATTGCAGTTAACCTCGTGAGGTTGTATTTGATTCCCCAAATTTGTTTAATTCCAAGATCTTGAAGACTTGGTATGGTTTTCGACAACCTATAGGATGCAACATTCACATTTTCCTTGATCTTTTGTTTGATGATCTAGAAAAGTTTCTTGTATTCTCTTGCCTCTTCCTTGAAAATTCTATTTTTTTTCTCCTTCCATATATTTCAAACCATAAAAAGAGAAATTTGGGACCAACAAGTATAATTTACAAGATGAATAAAGGGACATTGACACCACTGCTCCATCAAACCTCTCAAATTCTTAGGAAGTGGCCAAGAGATCATTAGAGAAGCAAAAACCTTAGACCACACCTCTTTAGAAAAGTTTTAGTGTAGGAAAATATGATTGATGTTTTTTAAATTATTGAAGAATAAGGAGCATCCATTCACAAAAGAAAATCCCCTCTTATTTAGATTATATATGATCAAACTATTATTATGAGTGATTACCCACCAAAAGCAATCAATTTTGGGAATAAGGGTAGTTACCTAGATATTATTCCTGTTGAAATTATCCCTTGTGAATTCCTCCATAGCCATATAGGCTGATTTGATTGAGAAATTCCCAGAAGACTGATATCTCCAAATCCAAATGTCCTTCCTATTATAAGAAAAGAAGGAAAAATTTACAAAATAAGAATGCAATAGAGTAGCCTCCTTTTCCATCTTTTTCAAATCAGAATCCGGAATACCATTTATATCTCCTATTTGATTAAAAATTTTCCATCTCCCATAACCATCTTAACAAGAAGGATAACCCTACAACGTAATTCCATTTTTTTGGATAAGATTTTTTTAATCAGTTTGAAATATTTATTAGAAGATAGGGTCACATCCTTGCGTAGATGCCTAAAATTAATTAAATTAATACCTTTTCACTAAATTAATTATATTAATTATGTCGGTCCTCCTCAAAATTAATTAAATTATATTTTAATTAATTTTATCACTTTAACCTTCTGATTAATTTATCAAAATTTATTAGATCCTATTCTTCTAGAATTATTTTAATTCTCAACCTTAGCCAATATTTCATCTAAATCCTAATTAGTTAATTAATCCCAATTAATGAGATAATCCCAAGTCATTCCTAGAAATCACCCTCTTACTCCCACCAGTTAGCCTAATTAATCCTAGCCTAATCATGATCAATTTTTTTCCAATTTTATATTCCTCCACTCATTCTCTCTCAACATGTCCCATCCTCATAACTTTCCCACTTGCACATTAATTCCTCACTAACTCACCTAGTCACTCCCCTTAATCATTTTCACATTCCTAATCTCCTTGATTAGTGACGGGTCAACTCTTTTTCATAAAAGGATTTCCCATCTCATCCTTCAACTTTTGTCTATCCAAGAAATTTCAAATTCCTTGAATCTCCCCATGCCCTCTCTTCCCAATGAATTTTTAATTCATTTATCCTTTATTCCCCCCATGCTTCCTCTTTTTTGGGGAAGTATTAATTCCCCTTGTACTATTCCAAGTAATTTTAAATTCCTTTCCTCTCTTCCCAAGGTACTTGGGCAACTCTTCAACATGTACTTGATAAGTGTGGAGACAAGAAATTCCTTTATGGAAAATCTCTTGGATTTCCCACTTGTCCTCTCAAAACCTTTCCCACTCACATTCAATCCTAGCCCTCCATTCCTCTTCAATGTTGGAGGATCCTCCTTTTATAATCACATCTATCATTTTCACATGGTCATGCTATCCATTTGAAGCTAGAAATCACCCATTGCATCCATACTATGCCCAAATCATGCCATAGCTAATTCATCAATCCATAACCCAATATCCTATGAATTTGTTGAGTAGTGGAGACAAATCCACATCCCTCAATCATAAGGAGAAAATCAAGTTGAGATCTTGGGCACACATTATACTTCTTGCTCAATCAGAAGAGGTGAAGAAAGAAGGTAAACCAAGTTTATGTGTGTGCTTTTATGCTTTACTATGTTTTATTTTATATTGCATGCACTTGATGTTACTAACTTTATTTTCCTCATCCTCATTTTGGCATTGCCCAGTGGGACCCCGAGTCCCTTAAATTAACATTTTCATGAATTTTCATGTAAAGGTTTACATAGGTCTCACTTTGTCATCTCCACCTTGCATCGACATTTGTGGATGCATTTCACCGTCTTTGCCAAGAAGTTGACTTCTCTGCCTTGCAGATTTCCAAATTAACATTATTTTTTGGTAGATTAATAGTTTCATTGTTTGCTCTTGTAGAACAACATCTGCACCTTGGTTTTGATATCTAAACAGAATAGTTTCGTCGTCTCCACTCTAAAACTTTCCATGTAGGTTTTTTTGACTTTTAACAATAAAAATTATATTTATATACAAATCGTTAAGCCATTGTAGATTTCTATATTTCTATTTTAAAGTTGTAGCAAAATTTTGATCTTTTAGGACTAACTATTTTTTACAATGGCTAAAACGACGTCTGTTCTTTCATCTATGTGCATTTTGAAGTCCCTACCTTAGTATATTTTGACAAGATTTTGCTAATCTTTTTCTAGTTTTTGTAGCCTTTGTTAGCATTTCACAAAGGGAGATTGTTGGTATAACTGAGAAAGGATGATTACTGTCTTAATAATATTATTTTGTCATTGATGTCAAGAAATTGATTTTCTGATTCAGTATGATGTTGCCATATCTTAATGAGTATGTTTTGATAAGTATAAAGATGTTGGTAAGTGACACAGAAAGAATGAAAATGAAGGGGAGTAATAAGTTATTCAATGGGCAACTATTGCCGAGTTAGAGAATGATGAGATTTTGTTGTTTTGGTTATTTTGATATCCTATATATGAGTATTCTAAGAATAAGAAAAGATTTCATTCAATAGATGAGTAAAGGTTTGATATTGTTCTATGTTACCAAGCATGAAGCTAGTCAGTAAACACTAAGGTTATCGATATCGATTAAAGAAGGCAGAATATCTACCAAGTAAAGGTTCAGTATTTACCGAGTAAAAATCGAGTAATAATAGAATGCATTGGATGGATAAAAGAATTATTAAATGAAGGATGCCAATGAGCTGGAGATGTATAGATGATTGGTATGTCGTGCAAGAAGTTTGTTGAGGATCTATGATAATGAAAACACAGGAGTTATATCTATAGCGCAGATTGAACGGTCATAACCTAGCACAAGTTCCAAGGAAGGAATACAAGTTCCAAGATGAGATAAAACATTTTCAGATCGAAGGATACAATGAACCTAGTCAAGTTTGAAGATCTAATGGATAAGATTGATCATGGGAAATGTGATCAAGGAGATTGAGAAGTTAGGAATTGTTTATAAATAAGAAATTGTTGATGAACAATATATGTGGGAAAATAGAAGAACAGTGATACTATAGTAGTGATCACCGAGCATAGAAGATTGAATATCTGATTAAAGAACATATTGAGAAGCCCAACACGGAGAAAGATAAGTCTTATGACAAGATTATTTTGAGCACATAGAGTCTGCTTTAGCATTTCAGATGTGAAGTTGCAGATATATTTTATACTGTTATTTATTTTGTAAGTGACAGGAAATTTGTTAACTGAGTGGACCTAACAGTCTTATTTGTAAATCCTCTAGCAAGGTAACATTCTGAATGAGTGTTTGAAATCCTTTGACAAGGTCACTTCTAACAAAGTGTAAGATTCTAACAAGTCTAAGGGAAATCCCTTAACTGGGTCACATCTAGCAATGTGTTTATGTAATCTGTAACAGGATTGGCTTTTAACCGAGCATACTCTAAAAGGGTATATTTCTTAGTGGGTCTGAAATCCCACAGTGGTTTTTCCCTATTTGGGTTTCCATGTTAAATCTGGTGTTAAATATGTTATAATGTTTTAAGTGTATCTATTTATGAGTTTGAATGATCTACAGTCATAGTTGCATATCAGTAAAGGCTACCGAGGTTGAATCTGAAGTTTAAATTGAATAGTGAGTTTTTATGATTCACCCCCCCTCTCATCTTACTAACAGCCTTTTCCTAATTGTTGAAGACCAATATTCACAAGACTACTAACTTTTGTTGCAGGTTCATGTATCAGAGACTTGTTTTACCACTAAGTGTATGTTAGGATTTATTTTCATGCATTAGTAATTAAAAAAACCTTTTTATTTTTTGTGCTTGCATATGATATTAGGTATATTCTCTCCCTTTGTGAAAACTTGGATGATACAAAAAACTAAATCTATCTCTTTTTCTGTTATAGTTAGATGCTGAAATATTTTGTGGGGTTCTCCCCTCTTCGATGGGCAAGAATACAACTTAGTATTTTCTTGGAGGGCCTACCTCTCAATGAAATAGGCGGGTGAGAGGGAATGACCCAAATGATACTCTTTTTGTCCACTATACCAATATTTGTGAGGGTGATGAAAGTCATCACCACCTAGTGTCATTGTTATATACCGATGGATATCTCCTTGAGTATCCATGTGACATGTTAAACCCTTTTTCAAAGGGATGGGAGGCCTCTTAATTGAGCAAAATTCGTCATGTATAAACACTAGTATATCCTGAAAGTTGACTAGACACCATTTTGTAGTAGAGGCCAAAATCCCATTTTCTTGTGTGTGTCAGGGGTCAGACCTCCGAAGCTACCCAAAATCATACTATTCACTCTTGAGATAGATGTCCCCTGGTTCATAAGATCTTTTAATCTTTAGTGTATGATATTCTTTTGTGCTTGAGAAGTGTGTGCCATGTAAGGGAGAGCTAGTGCCACTGAACCTCTTTCTGTCAAGATAGATGTCCCCCAGTTCATAAGATCTCTAGATTTTTGGGGTATGAGATCCTTGTGTGCTTAATAAGTGTGTTCCCTAAAAGAGAGATCCAATGTCATCAAATCTCTTTCTATTTGATTTTTCTAAGTGTGTGGAGAAACCCAAGTGGGGACTCAACAAGTAGAATTCTCTTTCTAGCCTAGGTAGTACATGCCTTTGTGTGCCTTTAATTGTGCATGCTAGTGATTTTATAAAATCAAGCTTATCTAGGCTGTCCATTTCACTCTTGTCTCAAGTGCCTTCTTGGCCAATGTGTATTAATATTTGATATCTTTAGCCAAGACAAAAAAAAATCCAACATTCACAAATTTGATAAAAAATACAACTAAAATCCATCAAATTTTGCGTAGTCACTATTAGAATTTCATCATTGATACCTTTGTTTTTTATTTGTGCTCATACATCATCATCTTTGTTTTGATGTGAATCACCATCTACGCCTAAGAATTTCCATCTCCACCTTTGTTTTTCCATCTCTTTCTGAATTAATGTTCTAGTTAGTCCTTATCCATGCACCATAACCAAAGATCCCTCAAGAATCCCAAAATGTCAATCCACCACCAAGTCAAGAAAAAGAAGATAAGTCTTAAGGAAATCCTAAAATTTAGAAGCTTATTTTACAAAAATGACAAGCTCTTGTTGAAACATCAAATCTTTTTGCACCGTTACAATGATTACCTACATGGTTTCATAAACAAATTTGAACAAGAACCTTTGAGAACTTGTGCTCTTGACCAAAGGTCAACTTTATCCTAGAAGATGAATAGGAGTTGTCACATCTTAGTGTCCCTCCTTCCTTATCTAGAGATCACATATTGATTGCCTTCCCCGTCTTGGGTAACCTCTACCCTATCATCCTCTTTCATCATTAACTCATTCCTTTGTATCCATTTTCTTCCCATCCTTGAGGACTTAGCACATCAAATCAAATTGATCCTTTGATTCAAATTTAATCCATTAACCATTAATCCTAAACCAATGTCAGCACTTAGGAAAGTGTGATTTAGATCTTTTATCATTCGTTAAATCCTAATTAACTTGTGGTTGTTGAGAAACTATCTACCCCATTTATCTTGCTCAATTATTCTCCATCATTTGAGTTGATCAAAACCCTAATCCTTTGTCTAATCTTTCTTAGGAACTTAGCCCATCCTAGGTAGGAGAAGACTTCATCAAATCAAATCCTAATTTAAAGATCTAAATTTACCCTAGCTTGGTTGCTATCTTTCTTCATTGCTTGCATCGTCGCTAACATCAAGATCAAGGTGTCATCCAAGTCCAAATAAATTTTTTCCTAGTGCAAGGACCCAACCTTTCATCCAATCATATCACATCAATCGTAAATCAAATCCAAAGTTTCTAAGTCCTTGTCCTCCTCTTACATCATCTCTTCACTTTCTTGATCAAATCTATCAATTTAATCTCAATTAATCTTCCCCTTCTTGTCATTTTAAGGTTACCCTTTTATGTTCTATACACATGCTTAAAAATAAAAGATGACTAAGCAACACGATGAGTTACCCAAACCTAGCCTCTATGTTGATCATGATGTCCAAGTATAGGAGGAATATGTAGACCAAATCAAGAATTCTCCATGCTTCAAGACCTTTGTGAATGATCCATACAATCAAGAAATTATGGAGAAGCTTATCAAGATGGATACTAGCACATTCTTGACTGAGCTTATCAAACAGGGGGCCTGACTACATGCTGACTTTGATCGGTCTATCCTTAACACATGTATGGAAGGAGACTTTGTTGATTGTACTCTCCTCAAATCCATTCTAAATCCATAATTTACCACTTGTACACCTGCTATTACCTCCAATCCTCCTATCTCTCAGCCACCTAGATAGTCTGCACCCATCCATAATTTTGCCAACTCTTTCAACACTATCTTGCCACCCATTACTACCATTATTTCCCCATGCTCTCTGATCATTTTTTAAATTTCTACTTCTCCCTATCAATACATTGGTCATGGTATACCCATCGTGTCCATGCATATCCTATGGTTCAATTCAAGTCAACACATCCCAAATCTTCAAAATCAACCGCCCTACCTTATGAGGGAAATTTATGACATGAAGGATCTCATTAAGAACCTAACATAGAATGGGACCTGGAAGACATAATATACATTTTAGGAAAATTTTCCTTGTCCTTATGGTCCCGCCATCATAGTGGCTCCATAACCACTAGTTTTGAAATGCCTAAATTTGACAAGTACAAAGGCAAAGGTGACCCTGGGGAACATGTGAGAGAATTCTACATAGCTTGTCAAGAGGTCTCCTATAGTGATGTTTACCTATGACGACCTTTCCCTAAGAGTCTTAGTGAACAGACTCTTTCTTTCTTCTCAACCTTACCTCATGGTTCAATTAAATCATTCCCTCACCTGGCTAAAAAAATTGTGTTGCATTATGAATACAACGTTTAGAATCATGCTTGTATGATTGACCCGTGCAACACAAAGAAAAGGATTGGAGAGAACTTTGCCAACTTTTTGCAAAGGTAGTGATACCTTACTAGGAAATTTCCATGGGATATACCTGAATCCTATCAAATCGAGTAGTTTCAATGAAAACTTGTCCCTAATATGTCTCGTATCATTAAGAAATTATGGAGAAGCTTATCAAGATGGATACTAGAACATTTGACTAAGCTTATCAGAAAGGGGGCCCAACTACATGCTAAGTTTGACCGGTCTATCCTTAACACATGTATGGAAGGAGACTTTGTTGATCATTCTCTCCTCAACTCCATTTTTAATCCATAATTTACCACTTCTACATCTGCTAGTACGTCCAATCCTCCTATCTCTCGGACACCTAGATCATCTACACCCATCCATAATTTTGCCAACTCTGTCAACACTATCTTTCCACCCATTAGTACCATTGTTGCCTCATGCTTTCCGATCACTTTTCAAAATTTTACTTCTTCCTATCAATACATTTGTCGTGGTATACCCACCGTGTCCACGCATATCCTAGGGTTCAATTCGAGTCAACACACCCCAAATATTCAAAATCAACTGCCCAACCTTATGAGGGAATTTCACGACATGAAGGATCTCATTAAGAACATAAAGAATGGGACCTGCAAGAAATAATATACTTTTTTAGGAAATTTGTCCTTGTCCTTATGATCCCTCCATCTTAGTGGCTCCATAACCACTTTTTTTGAAATGCCTAAATTTGAAAAGTACAAAGGAAAAGGTGACCCTGGAAAACATGAAAGAGAATTCTACACAGATTGTCAGGAGGTCTCCGATAGTGATATTTACCTATGACAATATTTCCCTAAGAGTCTTAGTGGATAGACTCTTTCTTTATTCTCAGCCTTACCTCATGGTTCAATTAAGTTATTTTCGTGACCTGGTTGAAAAATTTGTGTCGCATTATGAATACAACATTTAGAATGATGCTTATATGATTGAACTATGCAACACAAAGCAAAGGATTGGGGATGTTGGAAATATGCCTCAAATTCTCCTGACCAGTGTTTAGGTTGATCAGTGTAACTTACCTTGATGCAACAACTTGTGGGAAGGTATCATGTTGTGGAATTTTCCTATCGGTGTAACTCTGGCCAATGAACATGTTGCAGACAAGTATCAGGTTAGGTCTACCCGATGTATCTTCCTTGTCTAGTTATCAGGAATTAGTGTTCGGATCCACTTTTCTAGTCATCGGGTTAACATCGCCTATCGGGTTAGCCATATTGAAGTCTTGTCGATGTCTCGATGTAGCCTATGGGATGTTGTCCCCATCAAAGTTTATGAAGTCTCCTTCACATGCTTTGTCTATCGAAGGAGCACTGTTGGAGTCTTGCCGATGACCCGATGAAGTTTCCTTCGGCCATCGGGTTGTCATCGGCTATCGGTGGAACAAGTTGGAAGCTACATCGATGTTCGATGAGTTTGACTTCTTCTGACTTGGAGTGCATCTCTCATCGGGGAAACAGTTCAGGGTAAATGTTGATGACCTGATGAAGCTGCTTTAGGTGATCAGGGTAACTTTGTAGTACTGTTGTCGATGGTCGATAGGGCCAATCTTTCTGGAACTGCTTTAATGAAGTCATCTACTGGTTTATTGGGGATTGGGATTGCTTGTTCGTAGTTATTACGATGGCCAATGGAACCTTCTTCCTGTGATCATTTAATAGGTGAGCAAGTCTGGGATGATCGAATAATTATCGCTATAGCGCTATGGCGAGATGCACAAAGGTTATCCATCGCGGCTTGGCAACCAAATGGTGGGACTCGGTAAGATAGAAGCTCAAGCAAGTTAACGAGTGAGGAAGTCTAAGATGATTAGACGATTGTCACTATACCACTATGGCGAGATGCACGAAGTTTATTCCCCGTGACTTGGTGACCATGGTGGGACCTGACAACAAAGAAGAGCTTCATTCCATGTGATTAGTGAGCTCGTGCTAAGGTGGCAGGGCAAGGACCCCGGAGCCAATCAGGGGGTGCCACATGGTGGAGTGTAGAAAGAGATCAAGGAAGATCAGACAATCAGGATAACTATTTGGTTGTCTTCCTGATGACTTGATGGAATTTCCTTTGGTGATTGGGGTATCATCAAAGATTGGGAGAACTGGTTGTTTGCTACATTGATATGTGATGAGGTCACCTTCGGTGATCGGGTTGACTAGATGAAAGTTATGCCAAATTATGATGAAGTCATTTACTGTTGATTGGATATCGAGGTAACTTTTCAATGTTGGTTCCAATGGTCGATGGAGAATTATCTGACTGTGGATGGTCGCTCGGACTGAAGTCCAAAAGACTAGTAGGCAAACACTTGGAATGTTTCTGTCACTGTATTTGAATACAAACCGACCCGACTTCTGGATGAATGTGGGAAAATATGTTTTCCATGAGTTCATGAATGGATAGGTTGTTACTCGATGGTTACGTTCCAAGGCTGTTATACAAATTGACAGAGAAATGTTTGGTTGGACGGATGGTGGTTGCTAGAGATGTAACCGATGAGTAGAGCGAAGAAGGGTGTGCATGAAGGCTGTGTGGAGGTGATGGTTTTATAAGTAGCCAAGTCAATGTGTCTGCATGTGGTGAGAATAGAGTCCAAAAAAGAGGATCTGATAACTTTATTCTACTCGTGTTGTTTACTGAATAAAGTGATCTCTCTTTGGTGGTGAGTTTTTTACCCTTAAGGGTTTTCCCATGTATATCTGGTGTCGTTCTCTAGTGCTACTCTATTTGGTTCATCTTAATCTTTTGTTTGTGTTTATTTTAATGTACTACAAACTGAAATTGAAATACTTCATTTCTTGCTAATCCCCTTAGAATTGACGATAGGAGAGCATTTTCTATGCATGGATTTCCTTACAAGTGGTATCAAAGCCATTTAGTTGTGTTAGCCTTGTTGGGTAGGGTTGTTTTGTGCCAATTCTATTTTCAGTGGGAGTCTGGCAGAGTATCTAGTTTGCAGATTGAGATGGCACACACTTCTGGATGAGTGGAGATTGAGAAGTTCAATGGTTCAAACTTTGAGTTTTGAAAACTCAAGATGGAAGATTTTCTAGTTGATCAAGATCTATGGGTTCCTATGCCTGGACAAAAAATTTTAGGCATGAAGCAAGAAGACTAAGATCTTGCATATAGAAAAGTGAGAGGATTGATTAGACTTTGTTTGACAGACTCTATTCTATTAAACTTTCATGAGGAAAGGACTACACATATTCTATGGAAGAAAGTTGGAGATATTTATCATGGGAAGTCTTTGGTAAACAAGTTGTTCCTGAGGAAGAAGTTGCATTCCTTGACGATGGATGAGGGTACATTTGTTGCAGATCATTTGAATGTTTTCAACATGATGGTTGCTTAGCTAACTTCCATGGGAGTGAAGATTGATGACGAGGATCAATGTATGCTTCTATTATGTTCTCTACCTGACACATGGGATCATTTGGTAATGGCCATTGGGAGTACAATAACCACTTTCAAGATGGAAGATGTGGTTGCTTTGTTGCTATCAGAAGAAACATGAAGGAAATCTTCTGAGATGGTCAAGGAGGCCCTTGCTGTTCATGGCAAGACAGAGGACAAGAAGTCTAAATCAAATTCAAAAGAAATTTTTGCTCCTGGAAAGAAGTCCAAAGCGAAGTGCAAGAACTGTGGGTAGGTTAGTCACATTCAAAAGGATTGCAAAGTGAAGAAGAAGAAAGAAAACAAGAGTTCTTCAGATTCTTCACCTTTTGCATTCTCTCTAAATGAGGATGGAGATGCCTTCCGAGCTATTTTGGCAAGACAGACATCTGGTGGTGTCCAGTTCAATCACGATGCCATGTGAGACTAGGTACCATGAGTCTTTGGCAGTCATGCAGATTCATCATCTGATGGTGAATGTTCTTCATGTGACTGAAGATACTGACATCTCAAGGATCCATAAAGGGGTCCTTGGTAGAGATGTTGTTTATGTCATATTTTGACACGTTTTCCTTAGTTATGATGCATTATATTATGTTTGGTTACACTCTTGAGATGCATTTAGAGTTTTGACATAATATGGTTATGTTCATACAGAGAATGTAATCTCTTTGGAAGAGATGTTTTAGATCATGTTTGTCATGTTTATATTCCTGATTCTGCAGTTGGAAGTTTGACAATGATCTAGTTTTTTGTTTTTGTATTTTGAGTACATTGATCATATTATTTGATACTTCATGATAATGTGGTTATGCATTTGGAGGTTGGCATGTGTTGATCAGTTAGAGGTGCTCATGGATACATGGAAACATAGATGGTGCTATCTTTCTCTTGTGGCTAGAGATGTATGTGGTGGAATGATTAATAGGTCCAACTGAGATGCATTCATCTCTAATAACATAGTTGAAATTTAAGAGGTGGTGTAGAAGGGCATGATATAGGGTGCTGTGAAGATTTGCTTACTGGTTCTTCATTTCTAGTCAGTATTGGGAAAGCTCTTGGTACAAAGATTTATTCACTTCTATGTGATGTTGTAAACGGTTATTTTCAACTTTGACATTACCTATGTAGTGGGAGCTCCTTGGTGTGTATTGCATGTGAAGCGTGAGATAGTGAGTAATAGGTTGTACATGTTAATGTTCTAAAATTCATTTTGGTATATCTTAAGGGTATGTGTAGTTGGATGTGCTAGCACTTGTTGTGGGTGCTATTCTAGCTATGTCTATAACAAATGTTTGTACATTCTGTTAGTTTTTGGATAATGAGTTTTGTGTGCTCACGAGATAGAGTTGTAGTTTTCTTAGTGGATAGCTTCTATGTATGTCCAGTGGTAGTTGCATGGTAGAAGGTGGAAGTGTTCATGAATGAGATGAAACTCCTCTGCATAGGTGCACATGTTAATTTCTTTTATTGATTTTTTCTGATCGAGTGGTATATCAACATTGATGGGCTTTACAGTCTATGTTTCTCAGTGAAATATGTAAGTGTTCGACATGGTAGAAAGCTCTAGTAAATTCTTTGGCAACTGGGAGATTGTTGGAAATATGCCTCAAATTCTCCTGACCAATGTTCGAGTGCATCAGTGTAACTTACCCTGATGGAACAACTTGTGGGAAGGTATCGGGTTGTGGACTTTTCCTATCGGTGTAACTCTGGCCGATGAACATGTTGCAGACAAGTATTGGGTTAGGTCTAGCCAATGTATCCTCCTTGTTTGATTATCGGGAAGCAGTGTTCAGATCTTCTTTTATGGTCATTGGGTTAACATCAACTATCAGGTTAGCCATATTGAAGTCCTGCCAATGTCCCGATGTAGCCTACTTGATGTTGTCCCGATTACCCGATGAAGTCACCTTCACGTGCTTCGTCTATCAGAGGAGCACTATTGGAGTTTGGTTGATGACCTAATGAAGTCACCTTCAGTGATTGGGTTGTCATCGGCTATTGGTGGGACAAGTTGGAAGTTACGCCGATGTTCGATGAGTTCAACTTCTTCTGACTTGGAGTGCATCGCTCATTAGGGAAACAGTTCAGGGTATGTGCCGATGACCCGATGAAGATGCTTTAGGTGATTTGGGTAACTTTTCAGTACTGTTGTTGATGGCCAATAGGGTCGATCTATCTAGAACCACTTTGATAAAGTCGTCTACTAGTTTATTGGGGATTGGGATTGCTTGTTCATAATTATGCCGATGGCCGATGGAACCTACTTCCTATGATCGGTTAATAGGTGAGCAAGTTTAGGATGATCAAACGATTGTCGCTATAGCACTATGGCAAGATGCACGAAGATTATCAATTGCAGATTTGTGACCAAATGGTGGGATGAGGCAAGAGAAAAGCTTAGGCAAGTTAACGAGTGAGAAATTCCAGGATGATCAGATGATTGTAACTATACCATTATGGTAAGATGCATGAAGTTTATTCCCCACGAATTGGCGACCATGGTGGGACTCAGTGACAAAGAAGAGCTTCATTCCAGGTGATTAGTGAGGCCATGCTAAGGTGGTAGGGTAGGAACCCCAGAGCCAATCAGGGTGTGCCACTTGGCAGAGTGCAGAAAGAGATCAAGGAAGATTAGATGATCGGGATAGCTATTTGGTTGTCTTCCTGATGACTCAATGGAATTTCCTTCAATGATCAGGCTATCATCAGAGATCGAGAGAACTGGTTGTTTGCTACATCGATACCTGATGAACTTGCCTTCGACAATCAGGTTGACTAGATGAAAGTTACACCGAAGTCCAATGAATTTGTTTATTGATGATTGGTTATCGTGGTAACTTTTCAGTGCTGGATCCGATGGTCGATGGGAAGTATCCAACTGCGGATGGTCACCAGACCAAAGTCCAAAAGACTAGTATGCGGATACTTGGAATGTTTCTATCGATGTGTTTGAATATGAACTGACCTGACTTCTAGATGAATGTGGGATAATATGTTTTCCATGAGTTCATGAATGGATAGGCTATTACTTGATGGTTACATTCCAAGGCCATTATACAAACTGACAGAGAAATGTTTGGTTGGATAGATGGCGGTTGCTAGAGATGTAACCGATGAGCAGAGCGAAGAAGGGTGTGCATGAAGGCTATGTGGAGGTGATGGTTTTATAAGTAGCCAAGTCGATGTGTTTGCATGTGGTGATAAAAGAGTCTAGAAAAGAGGATCTGATAACTTTATTCTAATCATGTTGTTTACTGAATAAAGTGATCTCTCTTTGGATATGGTTTTTTTACCCATAAGGGTTTTCCCATGTATATATGGTGTCTTTCTCTAGTGCTATTCTGTTTGGTTTATGTTAATCTTCTGTCTGTGTTTATTTTCATGTACTGCAAACTAAAACTGAAATACTTCCTTGCTTGCTAATACCCTTAGAATTGATGATAGGAGAGCATTTTCTGTGCTTGGCTTTCCTTACAGGGGAGAGCTTTGCTAACTTTTTGCAAAGGTGGTGATACCATATTAGGAAGTTTCCATGGGACATAACTGAATCCTATCAGATTGAGTTCTTTCAATGAAACCTTGTCCGTGATATGTCTCAAATCTTGAGCTGTCACTATTTTGAAACCTTTGAGTAGGTCACTGAAAAAGGATTAGCATTTGAGTGAGTCCTCCTAGAGAAATGTTTCCTAAAGCCTTATCAAAAGGATTTCCAAGGTTGTTCATCCTACAATGATAAGTCTAGGTATTGGTCTAAGAATAAGAATGTTGTCAATGATGTTGTCATCGATGCCAAGCATGTCTCGAGTGTGACCATCCCAACCAAGCATACCACCACCAATAATAAATTCAACAAGTAATCTAATTCAGAGAACCAATCCAAACCCCACAACAACATCTCCATTCTTTTCCAATCATCTCGTCCTAATAATCAACCTTAGTATGAATACACTCGACTTGTAGAGCCTATTGAGGTTGTCTTCTAGAATCTTTTTAAGATTGGTGCCATTTTATTTCCCATGATCCATCTTCCTACGAGGCTAACCAACCGAAATCTATATGGTATAATGAGAATCAATATTGTGAAAACCATCGTGTCCAAGGTCATGTACATGAGATTGTATAATACTCAAGAAATACATTTAGAACCTTTGACAAGGGTGATGTTGAGGTTGCAGTTGCTATGCCTAATAATTCTAATGATAATATCAAGATGTATGAGGACCGCTTTCCTAAACATGGTAAGGATAAAGGCCCATGATCTCATTTGGTTCCCTATGACTATACCAACAATATCACTAGATCTGACTTCTTGATAGGGAAATTTGAACCTACCAATGACTATGTTAGTAACATCAGTATCCAAAGAGGCGACCCTACATTGACACCCCAAAAACCTAGGTTAGCCATTTAAGGAGCCCGTCCTTCTTAGTTATCCAAAATATTTAATCAAGCTAAGTTAGTCATAAAAATTACTTCACCTTCCAATCCATCTCCGCAAAATGAGTGAAATGTCACCACTTGTCAAGGGAGAGTAACTATCCAAGGAGCTCCTCCTCCTCCACCTCTAACTTTCACATCATTCGCCAATCACTATAAAATCTTCAATTACCTTAGAAAGATGTGTGCATAGATTTCCATCCTTGAGCTTCTCAAGACCTTAGCCGTCCATAAAGAGATCCTTGAATAAGCCCTGCTAGACTCTTGTGTCCCTAACAATATTAATGCTACTCAATTCTAGGCTTTGATAGGAAATATCATTCCACAACATCATGTAGTCTTCACCTCCAAATATTCTCCATTTGTTGATCCATATCATCATAAACCCTTCATATTGAAGCCATTTTACATAAATATAAAATAGAGTCCTTATAGACAGTGGATCTGGTTTAAATACCTTTGTGAATGATCCATACAATCAATAAATTATGGAGAAGCTTATCAAAATGGGTACTAGCACATTCTTGACTGATCTTATCTTACAAGGGGCCTGACTACATGCTAACTTTGAGCGGTCTATCCTTAACACACATATGGAAGGAGACTTTGTTGATCTTTCTCTCCTAAACTCCATTCTCAATGCATAATTTACCACTTGTACACCTAATAATAGCTCCAATCCTCCTATCTCTCAACCACATAGATCATCTGTACCCATCCATATTTTTTCCAACTCTTTCAACACTATCTTGCCACCCATTAGTGCCATTGTTGGCTCATGCTCTCTAATCACTTTTCAAATTTCTACTTCTTCCTATCAATACATTGGTCATGGTATATTTGCCATGTCCACTCATATCCTAGGGTTCAATTCAAGTCAACACATTCCAAATGCTCAAAATTAACCACCCAACCTTATGAGGTAAATTCATGACATGAAGGATCTCATTAAGAACCTAAAGAATGAGACCTGTAAGAAATAATATTCTTTTTAGGAAATTTGTTGTTGTCCTTGTGATCCTTCCATCTTAGTGGCTCCATACCCACTGGGTTTTAAATGCCTAAATTTGACAAGTACAAAGGCAAAGGTGACCCTGGGGAACATGTGAGAGAATTCTACATGGCTTGTCAGGACGTCTCCTATGGTGATGTTTACCTTTGACAACCTTTCCCTAAGAGTCTTAGTGTAACAACTCTTTCTTTCTTCTCAACCTTATCTTATGGTTCAGTTAAGTCATTCCCTGACCTGGCTGAAAAATTTGTGTCACATTATGAATACAACATTTAGAATGATGCTTCTATGATTGACCTATGCAATACAAAGCAAAGGATTGGGGAGACCTTTGACAACTTTTTGTGAAGGTGGTGATACCTTATTAGGAAGTTTCCATGGGACATACTTGAATCCTATCAGATTGAGTTGTTTCAATACACCTTGTCCCTGATGTCTTGTCTCTAGAGATATCAATGTCTTGAAACCTTCAAGTAGGTCACTGAAAAAGGCTTAGCATTAAAGTGATTCTTCTTAGAGAAATTTTTCCTAAAGCCTTATCAAAAGGATTACCAAGGGTCTTCCTCCTATAATGATAGGTCTAGATATTGGTCTAAGAACAAGAATGTTTTCAATGATGTAGTCATCGATACCAAGCGTGTCTCAAGTGTGACCATCCCAATCAATCCTACCACCACCATTGATAAATCCAACTAATCTAATTCAGAGAACCAATCCAAAACCCACAACAACATATCCATTCATGGCCAATCATCTCGTCCTAATAATCAACCTTAATGTGAATACACTCAACTTGTGGAGCATATTGAGGTTGTCTTCTAGAATCTTTTCAAGGTTGGTTAAATTTTATTTCCCATGACCCATCCACCTACGAGGCTAACCAACCTAAATCTATAGGGTATAATGAGAATCAATATTGTGAATACCATTCTGTCCAAGGCCATGATACACAAGAGTGTATAAAACTCAAGAACTACATTTAGGAGCTTTGACAAGGGTGTTGTTGAGGTTGCAGTTGCTATGCCTAATAATTCCAATGAAAATATCAAGATGTGTCATGAGGCCTTTCCCAAACATGGTAAGGATAAAGGTTCATCAACTCATTTGGTTCCCTATGACTATACTAACAATATCACTAGATCTGACTTCTTGGTAGGTCATATTGAACATGCTAACAACTATGTTAACACAATCACTATCCAAGGAGCTAACACTACATTCACACCCCACAAACCTAGGGTAACCATTTAAGGAGCCCCTCTTGGTTAGTTATCCAAAATATCTAATCAAGCTAAGCTAGTCATAAAAGGTGCTTCACCTTCAAATTCATCTCCCCAAAATGAGTGCAATATCACCACTTGTCGAGGGAGAATAACTATCTAAGGAGGTCCTCCTCCTCCACCTTTAGCTTTCACATCTTTCACCAATCACTACAAAATCTTCAATTACCTCAAAAAAATGCTTGCATAGATTTCCATCCTTGAGCTTCTGAAGACCTCAATTGTCCATTAAGATATCCTTGAATAAGCCCTGCTATAATCTCGTGTCCCTAACAATATTAATGCTGCTCAATTCTAGGCTTTGATAGGGAATATCATTCAGCAACATCATGTAGTCTTCACCTACAAATATGCTCCTTTTACTAATCCATATCATCATAAACCCATTCATATTGAAGCCATTGTACATAAACATAAAATAGAGTCCTTATAGACAGTGGATCTAATTTAAAGATCTTTCTGAGCGATCCATACAATCAAGAAATTATGGAGAAGCTTATCAAGATGGATGCGAGCACATTCTTGACTGAGCTTATCAGACAAGGGGCCCAACTACATGCTGACTTTGATCGGTCTATCCTTAGCACACATATGGAAGGAGACTTTGTTGATCATCCTCTCATCAGCTCCATTCTCAATCCATAATTTACCACTTGTACACCTGCTAGTACCTCCAATCCTCCTATATCTCGGCCACCTAGATCATCTGCACCCATCCATAATTTTGCCAATTCTATCTACACTATCTTGCTACCCATTAGTGCCATTATTGCCTCATGCTCTCTGATCAGTTTTGAAATTTTTACTTCTTCCTATCAATATATTGGCCATGGTATACCTGCCATGTCCATGTATACCCTAGGGTTCAATTCAAGTCAACACATCCCAAATGTTCAAAATCAACCGCCCAACATTATGAGGGAAATTCATGATATGAAGGATCTCATTAAGAACCTAAAGAATGGGAATCGCAAGAAATAATATACTTTTTAGGAAATTTGTACTTGTCCTTACGATCCCTCCATCTTAGTGGCTGCATAATCACTAGTTTTGAAATGCCCAAATTTGACGAGTACAAAGGCAAAGGTGACCTTGGGGAACATGTGAGAGAATTCTATATAGCTTGTCAGGAAGTCTTCTATAGTAATGTTTACCTATGATGACCCTTTCCCTAAGAGTCTAAGTGAACCGACTCTTGCTTTCTTCTTAGCCTTACCTCATGGTTCAATTAAGTAATTCCTTGACTTGGTTGAAAACTTTGTGTCATATTATGAATACAACATTTAGAATAATGCTTCTATGATTGACCTATGAAACACAAAGCAAAGGATTGGGGAGATCTTTGCCAAATATTTGCAAAGTTGGTGATACCTTATTAGGAAGTTTCCATGGGACATACCTTACTCCTATTAGACCAAGTTGCTTCAATGAAACCTTATCCCTGATATGTCTCATCTCTTGAGCTATAAATGTCTTCAAACCTTCGAACAAGTCACTGAAAAAGGCTTAGCATTAGAGTGAGTCCTCCTAGAGAAATTTTTTCTAAAGCCTTATTAAAAGGATTACCAAGGGTCTGCATTCCTACAATGATAAGTCTAGCCATTGGTCTAAGAAAAAGAATGTTATCAATGATGTAGTCATTGATGCCAAGAGTGTATCAAGTATGACCATCCCAACCAAGCCTACCACCACCAATAATAAATCAAACAACTAATATAATTCAAAGAACCAATCCAAACCCCTCAAAAACATGTCCATTTCTGGCCAATCTTCTCGTTCTAATAATCAACCTCGGCATGAATACACTCCACTTGTGGAGCCTACTGAGCTTGCCTTCCAGAAGCTTTTCAAGGTTGGTGCCATTTTATTTCGCATGACCCATCCACCTATGAGGCTAACCAACCTAAATATATATGGTATAATCAGAATAAATATTGTGAATACCATCATGTCCAAGGCCACGATACACGAGTGTATAAAACTCAAGAACTACATTTAGGACCTTTGACAAGGGTGATGTTGAGGTTACAGTTGCTATGCCTAATAATTCCAATGATAAGATCAAGATGTATCAGGACCCCTTTCCCAAACATGGTAAGGATAAAGGCTCATAATCTCATTTGGTTCCCTATGAGTATACCAACATTATCACTACATCTGACTTCATGGTAAATTACATTGGAACTACCAACAACTATGTTAATACCATCACTATCCAAGGAGATGACCCTACATTCACACCCCACAGACCTAGGGTAACCATTTAGGGAGCCCCTCTTTCTTAGTTATCTAAAAGGTCTAATCAAGCTAATTTAGTCATAAAAGGTGCTTCACCTTCCAATTCATCTGCCCAAAATGAGTGCAATGTCACCACTTGTCGAGGGAGAGTAACTATCCAAGAAGCTCCTCCTCCTCCACCTTTAGATTTCACATCATTTTCCAATCACTACAAAATCTTCAATTACCTCAGAAAGATGTGTGCATAGATTTCCATCCTTGAACTTCTCAATACCTCACCCGTCCATAAACAGATATTTGAATAAGCCTTGTTATAATCTCATGTCATTAACAATATTAGTGCTTCTCAATTATAGGCTTTGATAGGAAATATCATCCCACAACATCACCTAGTCTTCACCTCCAAAGATACTCCATTTTCTGATCCATATCATAATAAACCCCTTCATATTGAAGCCATTGTACATAAACATAAAATAGAGTCCTTATAGACAGTGGATCTGGTTTAAACCTCTATACATACAAATTGATCAAAAAATTTGTATTATTTGACTATTTGGTTGATCCATCTGGTAAGATAACAATAAAGGCATATGACAATGCAAAACGAGTCTCAAAAGGTATCATCACATTGCCTCTTCAAGTCGGCCCTATAATAGTTGAAAGTACTTGTCACGTCTTGGAACTTGATCTCCCCTATAACATCCTCCTCGGTCGCCCATGGATATATTCTATCCACCTACCACCAATGCCTTAAATTCCCATACAATGGTAGAGAAATCACTATCTTAGCTGATCCACAATCTTTTCAATACTGATGTAGGAAAACATCCCTACCATTGTCCGCTCAACACACCTTCTTTTCCACCACCATTAAAAACCTCCAACGTAGTATACACCTCCACCCCACTTGAGATCAAAGTCAATATTATTAATGACTGTAGAGAATATACCCTTCAAAATACATTCTATGTGAGACATCTCCTTGCTTCTCCAAAGTCCTATGGTGGCCCTAAAATAATCAAGATTCAAAATAAACCCACCATGCAATGTAAGAAAACCACTTTTCAGTAGGGGGCGCACTTGACAAAGACAATCTTGAAATTGAGGTCAATTTTTTGCTCTATAGAGAAGAAAATGAAGCACTTGCAAATATTCCTAAATAAGTGTATCCTAAGGCATTAGCTATAGTAGAAATGATGGCTTATAAAGGAAATGTTATTGAACCTAAAGTAAAAGGAAGAAAAGCACCCATCTCACCAGATTCATACAAACACAATAGAGGCTTGGGTTACCCTCCAATGACTAAAGTTACTAGCACTAGTGCTCCGAAAAAACCTCCCTCTAACGTCGATGAATCTGATGAAGAGGAATCTCATGAAGTGCCTTTCGAATACCTAAATGACATATTCAATAACACCTACATGAACACCATCACCCCCATCACTCCTTCTACCCCATTGGATCTAAAACTTGTATACCTAGATATCATTGAGTGTGACCAAAAAGGGTCCTCGACTCTTGATATCTATGCTGATGAGAGTGCCCTCTTGGCATTAATAAACATGTGCGACCTTGAAGATCACATGACTATTAATAGAATTTAACTCAATAGGGAGGCATTCTTTGGTAGTGAATTCAACTCCACCAGTCACAAAAGTGAAATAAAAATAAAAATCAGAGGTACCTTAGTGAAAACCTTAATGAGGCATCTTTAGACATGAAAAAAAGAAAATCAAAGAACACATCTTCTAGTGAAAACCTAGGTTAGGCACTAGAAGGTGAGGGACTTGACCTGCCTACCGTGGTTCCCTTGCTACAAGAAAGGTCATCATTGCTGACTGAAGAGACCGAGACAATAAACATGCATACTATGGATGATCCAAAGAATTTTCTTGTTGCTAAGTCTCCCACAAACCAAGAAAAGGATAACATTGTGGATTTCCTCAAAGAGACATAGATCAACTTCTCTTGGTCTTATGCTAATATGCCAAGGTTAGATCCAAAGTTAGTGGTGTAGAACCTTGTAGTTCATCTAGATGTCAAGAAAGTAAAAAAAAAACTCCATAAGATGAATCGTCAAATTTCTTTATTAGTCAAAGTGGAGTTACAAAAAATACTTGATGTTGGCTTCATTAGACCCATTGACTATCCAAAGTGGGTTTCAAAAATTGTACCTATTGGCAAAGCTACTAGAGGTATACATATTTTCACAGAATTCAAAGACCTCAATAAATCATGTCCCAAAGATGATATCCCCTACCAAACATAAACATGATTGTTGATCTCATAGCTAGTCATGAGATGCTTTCTTTGATGGATGGTTTCTCTAGATATAACAAAATTAAAATTGCCGTTGAGGATCAACACAAAATAGCTTTTACCACTCTATGAGGAATATTTTTCTATTAGTTCATGCCATTCAGGTTAATGTTCATGTGGGTGTCACCTAGCAGAGGGCAATGACTATTATCTTTCATGATCTCCTACATGAAATTATGGAAGATTATATGGATGATCTCCTAGGTACATCAAAGACATGTGAAGGCCATATTTTATCCCTAAGGAAGATCTATGAGAGAATATAAAAATACAAGCTAAGGGTCAAACCCAAGAAATATGTCTTAAGAGTTATATTTGGTAAACTTATATGTTTCATTGTTTCATGCAGATGAATTGAAGTGGATCCAACAAAGGTTAAAGAAATTATGGACATGCCACCACTGAAAACTCTTAAGAAACTCTATAGTATACAAGGTAAGATTTAGTACATTTAACAATTCATAGCATAGTTTGTAGACAAGTCCCATCCGTTTTCGTACCTCCTAGGGAAAGACACTCGATTCTACTGGGATTATTTGTGCTAGAAAGAATTTGACAAGCTTAAGGAATACTTAGCATCCCGAATGTTAATACCTATTATTATGAGGCAACTACTTATATATATCTTAGCTACATCAGTGTCCCTAGGGGAATTATTGGCACAAAACGATGATCAAGAAAAATAGTGCCCAATCTATTACATCAGGTACAACATAGTAGGTTATGAGATCAACTACACTCCAATAGAGAGAGCATGCCTTGCAATTATTTTTAGTACTCAAAAGATCTATCATTATATGCTAAATCATAAGACCAATCTTATTGCAAATATTGACCCCCTCAAATACCTATTATCAAGGGCCACTCTCACATGATGCATGAGTAAGTGGGTTATGCTACTCAGAAAATTCAACAGTGATTATGTAGAGAAAAAGGCAATGGAAAGACAAGTAATTACTAATCAATTGGTTGATTCCCCTCTAAAAGGAGAAAACCCCTTTCTTGTAGAATATCCATATGACTCAATCATGGTAATCACTCAATCCACCAAATGGTATCTCTACTTTGATGGTTCCTACATGCAACATGGATCAGGGGTAGGAATTTTTTTGATCACCCCTCAACAAGATTGCACACCCAATTCTTACAAGATAGCCTTCATATGCACAAACAATAACATTAATTATGAAGCTCTCATTACTAGTTTGTACCTTTCTATTTAACAAAAGATCACTGACCTACATCTATATGGAGACTCACAACTTGTCATTAAATAAGTAAATGATGAGTACCAAATAAAATATTACAAGTTACTCCCTTATTGATGCACGGTAGACTAATTTGAGCAACATTTCACTAGTATCTGGTTTGAACAAATTCCTCAAACAAACAAAAGCGCTGCAGATGCCATGGCTATCGATTCCCTCTTGTAAATGCCAAAAAATAGTCAAAAGTGTGAAGTCCTAATTGTGCATCTTCTAGTCCCAACATATAATGTCCCTGAGTTAGACATGGTGTTTGTCCTTGTTGGTCCTGAATTGCCTTGGTATAAAGAAACCTACACCTATCATCATGATAATCCCATTCCCCCTCACCTCAGAAAAACCCAACAACAGACTTTCATTCACTGATTAGCTCATTACACTATCCTTGGATACACCCTATTTTTAAGGCACTTTGATAGAAACCTCCTAAGGTGTTTAGACAAAGAGGAGGCTGAATGAATTGCTAAATTTATCTTGAATTACCTAATCTACTGATACAAAATCCCTAAGGTTATCATTATAGACAATGGTGTTAGACACAATGCACCACTAAGAGGGGGAGGGGGTGAATCAGTGGTTCTCAAATCTCTTTCCCTTTTCCAATCCTATGTGAGCATACCGATTGATAGATTTAACTCAATGCAGACTTACCAGTTATGGAGGAGACTAACTTACCTGAAAGAACACTCACAAGGGGAAATCACATAACACTAGCATATACGAGGAAAAAAAAAGATGGGAAAAACCTCGATGAGCAATGTTGTTGGAGTCTACTTCTCCAATCCAACCTCACAATAAAACATAGTTACAAAGTTTAGGGCACCAACCCAAGGAGCACCAACACCTACTTGCTTTATGGGATATGACCCAAAGGAGCACCAACCCCTGACTTTAGGGAACCAGCCCAAGGAGGTACAACCCCTGAACTGAGCTACAACTTAGTGTTCACAATGTAAACATCAAATATATAAGTAGTTATCTTGTTACAAGTGAATATTGCAACCATTATACATATCTTACTCTGTCAGTGAGATACCTTCTCTGCTTCACCGACTCACTTCTCTACTACTCTTCACCTACTGCTTCTCTACTGGTAAGCCCTACTAGTTTATCTCTCTTCTAAATTTCTCTCACTATATCTCCTCCTCACTACTTTTATCTTCACCAATTCAACTCTTTGCCGGTTCTCTGTCTATCTTCTATGCAGTCTCCTTCACCTCTGTTCCACTGATATAAACACTATCAGTTCTTCTTTCCAACTGGTTGAAAGCTTCAACCAGGTTCTCTGTCACTCCCTCTCTCTTCATTGATGTTCATTTGATCACTTGGCTAATTTGTTCTTACTTGCAAAAGTCTTTCACTTCACAATAGCACAATATTCTTCTATTTAGCAACAACAAACATTCTCTTTGGCCCCCACACTTATAGCCACGTTTTCCCTCCAAAAACCAATTCAAAATCCAAGCAGTTAGGGTTTCCTCACCATCCTCAAGGCAAACCAAATCCAATCAGATCTTGCACGATCTGATCTTTTTGAAATCTAATTGCACAACTCCGCCATTTTTGCATCTCCTAGATCATGCCTTTCATCTCTGGCGACTTACTTTTTACCCTAATAGCTGATCCCTTGGTAAATCACAAAATAACTATCATGTTATTTCCTCCATTACCTCTATCTTCGCAATCTCTCTTAGCTGACTCATATTTCTCTTCCAGACCTCGAGCCTCAAACCCCTACAATAGCTCTGCAATATGTCCCGTGATTTGAGTGACTTCTCATTAAAGTCGACCAACCCTGCAATAACCCTGTTTATGTAGACTCCATCTTTATCCGCATGCATGTTTGCCATGTTGACTCCATGTGGCATCTATATCGACTAACTACTAGCTTGGCACTTTTTGTTAGTCCAAATAGGATCACTGACCAGCCACTCAACTAGTTCCTCTTTCCTGCCGATTCGTTAACCTCGTCGGTATCACACACTATACCAGTAACCTTATCATATATGCATTCTACACCTTTCTCATATTATCGGTAAGATTTACATACCGGTTATCAGTCTTGATGATACCAATTATCATCCTTCACTAGACTCCTTCATTGGTCAGACCATTCTCATCTGACTGTATTTGCTCAGCCGGTTTGTCTGAATGACAAACACATCAATCTTCTGTTGTATCAGCATCTCAGCATGCCTTCTATGTTGGTCTAGTGCATAAACCCAATGTCATGCACTTAAGGCATTCCCTCAATTTACCGATGGATCTAGAGTGATCCTTAAAGTTCTTGCCTTTACCTATTTACTCTTATCCCACCAAACTATGATGCACTTAATGCATATAGGAGATAAGCTCCACTTACTTGGTGGAGGAACTTTTTGTCATCTACTCATGTGATTTTCCTATTTGTGCAGCATATCTTCGATAGGCATATGTGAACTGGTGTGAGAACATACATTGTCAGTCATTGCTTCTCATGATGAGTGCATCTTTATCCGGTGGGAGTCCTGCTATTCTGCAACCTCACAGCATATTGGTGACCTATTCAATTTTCTCTTTTGGTGTGGATGTGATTCAGATAACATTCAACCTCTTCATCATAAACAACTGCTCAAATACCTCTCTATCTCATCACACAAGTTAGGCATTAACTTGTGTGTAGGTGACTCCTGAGGTCATCTTCCTTACCTTACCAATGTTCTGCAACACAAGATGATATCCAAGATATCACATCCTGTACTCCTTCATAGCAGTGTTGCACATACATCTCAGCTATGGGTGGTCATCATATACTGGTTGACATCAATGACAACACAATGCCAACAATCTCTCCCTTTGGCATTGATGTCAACACATGTAGTATGCTGTATACTACAAAATACTTCTCCCCCTTTGACAACAATGGGAAAAGGCACTGTCAGGATATTATTTCTCTTGTATGTACTGGTCACTGACAAAATACTTTTCTCCCCCTTTGTCTTTATTAGACGTAAAACTTCCTTTGATACCACTTGTCATCTTGTCACTGGTTGTTACATCTTCTCAAGTCATAGTACTTGAGGTGGGGAACTTAACCATCAACCGACACCAATTGAGCATGCACGTCTAACGCAATTTTAACTCAATTTGTAGAAAGACTGATACCAATTGTTGATGTGTCAGTGAATACTAAACACCCTTCTAGTCAACCTGCAACACCTCTACAATTTCCATCTCCTACATCTTGGGTAGTTAGTATCCTTGCAAGTTCAAGCAATCTGGCTCTTCATCATGAGCACTTGAACTCCCCCTGAGTCATACATCTCAAGTTCTTATCTTCGATCAGGTACAGTACTAGGACTTCAATATTCTCTGTATACCAGTTTAGTTGTGCATATGTGATCATCTGATGATCCTTCAACTCTATTGCAACCACCACAACCTATGACATGATCATGAATTTTCCCAATGCCATATAATGACATCATCATGCCAAGAGACAAAATGGTTAGCCCAAAGACATGCAAGCTTGCATGACCAACAACTGGGGCCAACATATGTCTTTTAGGTCTCCATCAACATCTCCTAAGACATAATTTCACTCCATGCTACTGGGGCTAATGCAATGCTCTCCAACCTCATTGTCTTACATAACCTGCAAGTACCTATTAGCATGCATGTTGGTAACATCCTGCACATACCAGTTAACATCTGATGTCAATTGTTAACCTTCACTCTTTGAAACATGTAGTGGTGATCCATCACTGATCTATAGGTGTATAGTCAAGGCAACATCTATACACACTTATCTTTACATTTTCATCCTTCATACCACCAACATCATGTTCTTTCATGTTGCCTCCTTCACTGAGGGGGTGGAAGATAAGTTTAATATGCTACTCCCCCTAGGATTATGCATCTTCTTTAGGCCTTAGGGGATATCACTTGTGCGTTGAGTGCATGGTGTCGATTCATGGTCTTCTTCCTTCATACCTTCTTGGTCTCACTCTTTGTCCCATTTCCAGATTCTTCATTATGGCCGAAAGTAGTGCTTTAGTAGCACACAAACTCCATCCCAACTTCATGATTAGGAAATCTCTTGACATACTAGTTTGACTATCTTCTCCTGGTCATGTTGCTTTGACTAGCAACTAGAACCGGTGAACCTCTTACTCCTACAGGGACATTTATGCTTTGGTTCCATGCAGGTCTCTTCCTTACATATTCTTTGTTTTCACTTTTCTGTAGAGCATCGTCATTTTGTCGACCCCCATAGGTTCCTCTTCCTACATTCAAACTCTCTATGGCTAGATCCATTGAAGTTATGACAAACAATCTTTGCATAACTAGAAGAAGGGACATGCATGTATCTACTTCTGAATACATCTTTCCCATAAGCATGATTTCTATGAGATCCTACATTATCCTTTCTAGATCTCTTTCTACATTCCCATACCATATGGCCATAATCATTACATGTAAAGCAATAACCAGTAAATGATGGCATATGACTTACATATTTACTTTGCCATGCATGAGGAGATCTTGCCGGTTTTGCATCCCCATCTTTCCCTTTATGAGAATGGATGCTTGGTTGTCCATTATGAGCACCTCTTTCATCTTATCTCTTCTTCTTCTCCCACACTTTCTTCCCCCTGTGGGTGGTAGCATTTTTTTCCTCTACCGGTAGAGGGTCTCCTTTGCTGCTTCCTCATCTTCCTGCTTCTAGTGAAGTTTTCTTCTTCCATCTTCCCCTTACCTTTGGGATCTGCATGAAGATTCATTTTTGCAGCATTGATCTTAACTTTTTTCTACAAGTCCACACCAGTTGTGGTTAGGTCAACCTTCTTTCGAGGAGCATATCTAATTGGGGAGGTCTAGCTTTTGTTCTCTCCAAGTAGACACTGAAATTTTCTGTCTTTTATCTCTAGCTGAGAGGCTAGATCTTCACATCAACATTTCTTGGTGTCTACTATCTGAGTCTTCAACTCTAAGATGCATTTCTCATATTCTTCAAGGCATTTGACTAACCGATTCTACTCCATAATAGCAGCATTCTTGAATAAGCTGTATTCCCTTTTAACTCTATTGAGCTCTTCAAGTGTATTTACAAGCTCTCCTGCAAGGTCAACTTCTGCTACTTCTTCATCATCAAAAGGGTCTTGATGGCTAGATCTATCTTCCATGTCTTTCTCTTCATCATCATCACTGCTCAACACATCTTGTTGAGGGGAACTATTTGCCTAGCCACTTTCAGATTCTTGGGCCACCAAGAGTTGAGCTCCTTCTTCATCATTGTTACGGTTGCTAGCAGATCTATCTTCATCATCTAGATAAATATGAAAGGTATTTCTCATATTTGCTTCAATTTATGGTTCTACAGTTGAGGGTTCATTTCCATAGAGCTTCTTCAATCTTTCCCATAAGCTCTTTGTTGTTTTACACCTATCCACCTATGAAGAGACATCACTGCTGAGTCCACTAAAAATAGCCTTCACGGCTTCTTCACTGCACCAGTTTCTTCTTTCTTCTACAAATCAGGTAGGAAGATTGACCTTTCTAGGGAGACCATTAGCTATTGACATCCATACATCAAACCCTAAAGAGGATAGGAAAACTTCCATTCTGCAACTCCAAATAGAAAAGTTTAAACCATCAAATACTGGAGTAGAGATAGACACTAAACTAACCATTGTGTCCTTACGCTGGAATCTACCCAAGCTGGAGAACACTCTTCTAACTGGGAACCTAGGCTTTGATACCAATTGTTAGACAAAATGCACCACTGAGAGGGGGAGGGGGTTAATCAGTGGTTCTCAAATATCTTTCCCTTTTGTAATCCTATGTGAGCATACCGGTTGATAGATTTAAATCAATGCAAACTTATTGGTTATGAAGGAGACTAACTTAAGTTCAAACACACTCACAAGGGGACATCACAGAACACCAACATATATGAGGAAAACCCAAGATGGGAAAAACCTTGGTGAGAAATGTTACTGGATTCTACTGCTCCAATCTAACCTCATGATAAAACACAATTAAAAATTTAAGGGTACCAACCCAAGGAGCACCAACCTCTACCTGATTTATGGGCTACAACCCAAAGGAGAACCAACCCCTGACTTTAGGGAAGCAACCGAAGGAGCTACAACCCCTGCACCGAGCTACAACTCAGTGTTCACAATGTAAACATCAAATATATAAGTAGTTATCTTGTTACAAGTGAATCTTGCAATCATTATACATATCTTACTCTGTTAATGAGATACCTTCTCTGCTTTATCGACTCACTTCTCTGCTACTATTCACCTGCTACTTCTATGCTGGTAAGCCCTACTAGTTTATCTCTCTTTTGAATTTCTCTCACTGTATCTGCTCCTCACTTCTTTTCTCTTCACCAATTCAACTCTCTATCAGTTCTCTATCTATCTTCTCTGCAGTCTCCTTCACCTTTGTTCTGCCAACATGAACACTACCGGTTCTTCTTTCCAACCAGTTGAAAGCTTCAATCAGGTTCTCTTTCACTACCTCTCTCTTCATGGATATTTTTTTTAGAACTTGGCTAATTTGTTCTTAGTTGAAGAAGTCTTTCACTTTGCAATAACACAATATTCTTTTATTCAACAGCAACAAACATTCTCTTCAGCCCCCACACTTATAGCCAAGTTTTCCCTCCAAAAACTAATTCAAAATCCAAGCAATTAGTGTTTCCTCACTATCCTCGAGGCAAACCAAATCCAGGCATTTCTTACATGATCTGACCTTTTTGACATCCAATTGCACAACTTTGCCATTTTCACATCTCCTAGATCACACCTTTCATCTCTAGCGACTTGCCTTTTACCCTAATAACTGATTTCTTGGTCAATCATGAAAGAAATATCATATTCTTTCCTCCATCACCATGATCTTGTCAATCTCTCTTAGTTGAATTGCAGTTGTCTTCCAGACCTCAAGCCTCAAACCCCTGCAATAGATCTGCAACATGTCTCTTGATTTGAGTGACATCTCATTAAAGTCGACCAACCCTGCAACAACCCCGTTGATCTACATTCCATCCTTATCCACATGCATGTCCACCATGTTGACTCCATGTGGCATCCATATCAACTAATTGCTAGCTTGGCACTTCATGTTGGTCCAAATAGGATCATTGACCAGCATCTCAACCGGTTCCTCTTTCCTGCCAATTCGTTAACCTCATTAGTATCACACACTCTACCAGTAACCTTATTATATCTGTATTCTACACCTTTCTCATATTACTAGTGAGATTTACATACTGGTTATCACTCTTGATGATACCCATCATCATCCTTCACTAGACTCCTTCATCGGTCAGACCATTCTCCTCTGACTGTATCTTCTTAACCAGTTTGTTTGAATGACAAACACATCACTCTTCTGCAATATCAGCATCTCAACATGCCTTCTCTGTCGGTCTAGTGCATAAACCTGATCTCATGTACTTAAGAATTTACCTCAATTTACCAGTGGATTTAGAGTGATCCTTTGAGTTCTTGCCTTTACCTATTTACTCTTATCCCACAAAAATATAATGCACTTAATGCATATAGGAGATAAGCTCCACTTACTTGGTGGAGGAACACCTTGTCATCTTCTCATGTGAGTTCCCTATTTGTGCACCATATCTTCAAGCAGGAATATGTGAACCGGTGTGAGCACATACACTATCATTCATTGCTTCTCATGATCACTATATCTTCATCCAATGAGAGTCCTATTATTCTGCAACCTCATAGCATACCGGTGACCTGTTCAATCTTCTCTTTCGTGTGGATGAGATTTCAATAACATTCTACCTCTTCATCATAAATAACCACTCAAACACCTCTCTATCTCATCACACAAGTCAGGCATTAACTTGTGTGCAAGTGACTCCTGAGGTCATCTTCCTTATCTTATTGATGTTCTAAAACACAAGATGACATCCAAGATATCACATCCTGTACTCCTTCATAACAATGTTGCACATACATCTCATCTACCGATGGTCATCCCATATTGGTTGACATCAATGACAACACAATGCGAACAAATGGTAGACCTTTCAGGAATCAAGATGTCAAAGATTTGTACCAAAAAATTATGATTCAATAGTGATTTTCCATTCCATACTACTCTCAAGATAATTGTCAAGCCGAGGCTTCAAACATAGCTCTCATCAAGATTGTCAAGAAGACAATCAATGAACATGGCCATGATTAGTACTTGTAACTTCATCTTAGCTATTGGGCCTACCACATTAGCATCTACAGACCCTTAGGAGCCACACCGTATTCCCTGGTCTTTGGTTCCAAAACTCTCCTCCCCCTTGAGATCGAGATCCCCTTATTTAGAGTGTCCCTACATAACATTCTCCCTAATGAAAAGTACATAGTGGTCAGATTACAAGAGCTTGAATTGTTAGATGAATGACATCTCAAGGCCTCGAATCATATTTGGGTTTATTAGAATCACCTCTAACTCAGCTATAACAAGAAGGTCAGGACCTAAGAATTTGACATTGGTGACCTTTTCCATTTGGAAATTCAAAGGAATCATTAGGATTGAGAAAAAAAGGGCACGTTTGATCTTAATTGGTTGGGACCATATGTCATCACTACAAAGTATGGCTCCAGAGCATATCAATTAGCTACACCTAAAAGAGAACCCTTGGATGAGCCCATGAACATCCTTCACTTGAATAAATTTTATTCCTAATCCTCAGAGAGTCCCAGTTTGCAAAAATTGGAAAAAAGATTAAAAAAATCAAAAAGCATTAAAAAAATACAAAAGAATTGAAAATTGCAAAAAATGTAAAGAAAAATCTTTTTGTCCATTAGCAAATACCACACTGTGGTGTTTGGGTAAGTACCTTGGTGAAAACCTATTTTTTACGTGCCAAGGTAATTAAGTCAGATCCACCATCTCTTTGGTCGCTCATCACAATTCCCTCATCCCTCACCCCATCCACTTTCTTTAGTGATATTAGCAATTAGTTCACCACCTAGCCTCACCACTTGTGCCCCCCCTCCACTTCCCTATTTATTTTAGTAATGTAATCCATTAATTCACCATTCATCTATGTTGAACATATTATTCCCCTCTCCCATATGTGTAGGTATTCTTCACCTCACTTCCATACACCTCCCTTTTCATTGATCCTCCATTGTTGTCTTATTCCGACAGAGACGATGAGCTATATTTCAAACCGTGAATAAGGATTTGCCCATCACACTAATATTTATCCTAGTATCCTAAGCTTTTTCCCATCAATCTGAGCTTCTCTCGACTTGTGCACTAATCAAATACCCATCCATACTGTGTTAATCAAATCTGAGCAGCAATGTTCCTCTTTGCCTACTCTACATATCCACTTGGTCCATTGTCCCTTTTTCAATCATATACATCTTTCCCCATCGGGATGCATCCTTCACATGTCCAACAACCTATCTAGATCATCATCCTACTCTTTTCAAGATATGTCAGTTGGTCATGTGCATTTCATCTGCATAATCGATCTTTTCACTTTGATTTTCATTTTGTGTCCTATTCCTATGCCTATTTGCGGATACCTTGATAATCCTATATCTTGGTATGTATTGTATTGGTGTATATTGGGGAATCTTTTTGTGGTATGTCATGTTTGGTGGTTTCTCTTGTACAATCTAATAGTCTTTCACTTACACCATCATCAATGTTTGCAAAATTGTGCGCATTCAGATAACCTATTGTTTGTGAGTCCATGCATTGGATATTATCAACATTTTGACTTCTATAGTTAGTGGTTTAGATAATTTGTTAAAATATAGAAACTAGGTTTTCTATCCATATTTTACACAACAAACCCATCCATGCATTAATTTTCCATCCACCCAATGATCTCATCTCATCCATTCATCTTGGGGATTTATTTATTTAGTCCTTCTCCCTTTCTTCTTCTATCATGTGTATTTCATTATGTTATGGTTGGCACATCACAAAAAATTTATCTAGCTCCATTCACATAATCAATCCATCTACATATATTGATGAGGTTGCATTCATGTAGATTTCATTCATTTAAGGATTATACTCACTCTACTGCATTGCATTTTTATTTATTTCTTTTAGGATTTATGTGCATTCATCTTATTTTCATTACATTTTTGGATTTATGTCATATCCTTATTTTAAGGTGCATTTTATTTAATTTTGGGATTGCTTTTTATATATCATTACATTATCATCCTTTCATGGACACATTAACATTATATGATTCATTTCATTATCTTGAGGATCATTAAGTTGCATTTTAGAGTTCCTTTTTTATATCATTTGCATATCATATCATGTTTAGGTTTCTTCTCATTTTATTATGTCTTAGAATTCATTTAGTCTTTTTTTTAGAAATAGTATCATTGAATAATCATTTCATTTAATTTAATATTATTTCATATCATTTCATAATCGATTCATGTCATATCATTTTCTAATCATTCATATCACTTTTTACTTATTATCACCATTTCATATCATTCCATTCATTATGAATTACATTATACATTTCCACAATAATAATCATAATAACAATCATGCATATTTTGGTGTACACCATAGGATATCATAATAATTACAATTTTCCTACATTTTGCATTAATTACAATTTACCACATCATGTATATATCATAAATGCCTCATCCTGTATCCATCACAAATAGTCAGCACATCATATAGGCGTCATATAGGCATACATCCATCCTACATCATGAACATGTGAACAATATCATAATAATGATCATCATCACATAAACATGAAACATGCATCATAATCAACCTAGATCATCTAATCTATAATAGTCTCTCATAAATGTCCATTATAAGTACAAAAAGAAATAGGTCGCTACTAAAATCATGAGCCATCTCATATATATATCAAAAAATGATGTGTCCAATTGTTTAATACAATGAATATATAAGCCCTTCTTCCACTTTTCTATTGATATTTCTCCATTCCATCTTCTCCTTCTCTTTCCTCATCTTTTCCTTCTTTCCAACAATTGTCTTCTTTTTCAATAAATTTCTTGTAAAATTTTAATTTTTTTGATTAAATTCTCAAGGGGGCATCTCTTTCTTCTTTTACTAATCTCCAACTTTGTTGTCGCATAAAAGAGGGGCAAAATGTAGATGCCTAAAATTAACTAAATTAATATTTAATTAATTAAATTATGTTTTAATTAATTTTATCACCTAAACCTTATAATTAATTTATCAAAATTTAATTATATCCTATTCTTATAGAATAATTTCAATTCTCAACCTTAGCCAATATTTCCTCTAAATCCTAATTAGTTAATTAATCCCAATTAACTAGAGCATTCCTTTATTGTTAGAAATCAACCACTTAATCCCACCAGTTAGCCTAATTAATCTTATCCTAATCATGATCAGTATTTTCTCCAATTTTATATTCATTCACTCATTCTCTCCCCTCATGTCTCATCCTCCTAACTTTCCCACTTGCACTTTAATTCCCCATTAACCCACCTAATCACTCTCTTTAATCATTTGCACATTCCCAATCTCCTTGATTAGGGATGGGTCAACTCTTTGCCATAAATGTCTTTCCCATCTCATCCTCCAACCTTAAATTCCACCCACTTTTGTCTATCCAAGGAATTTCAAATTCCTTGAATCTCCCTATGCCCTTTCTTTCCAAGGAATTTATAATTCCTTTATCCTTTATTCCCCCCGTGCTTCCTCTTTTTTGGGAATTTCTAAGTCCCTTTGTCCTATTCTAGGGAATTTTAAATTCCTTTTGTTTCTTCCCAAGGTACTTGCAGAACATTTCCCCATGTACTTGGGAAGTATGGAGACAAGAAGTGCCTTTATGGAAAATCTCTTGGATCTCCCACTTGTCCTCTCAAATCATCTCCCACACACATTCAATTCTAGCCCTCCATTCCTCTTCAATCTTGCCCATCCATTTTGGGCTCCTCCAATCTATAAATTGGAGTCTCCTCTCTTTATAATCACATCCATCATTTCCACATGGTCATGTTGTCCATTTGAAGAAAGAAATCATCCATTGCATCCATACTAAGCCCAAATCTTTCCATAGCTAATCCATCAATCCATCACCCAATATCTTATCAATTTTTTGTGTTGTGGAGGGTAATCCACATCCCTCAATCATAAGGAGAAAATCAAGTGGAGATATTGGGTGCACATTCCACTTCCCGCTTAATCAGAGGAGGTGAAGAATGAAGGTAAAAAAAATTTATTTGTATTATTTTATTCTTTATTGAGTTTTATTTTATATTTCATACACTTGATCTTACTAACTCAATTTTCCTTATCCTCACCGTGAGCCACAAGTCATCCTAAAATCTAATACTACTCCCATAACCAACAATCTTCTTCACTCCCTTTTTCAAAACATTCCTTATTTTCAAGATATTATTATAGATAGAAGAGCCTGAGGGGAAGTCAATGTTATATAACATATTATCACAAGGGACATTATTGAGATATTTGGCCCAAATGATTTTGACCCAATCCTTATCTCCTTCAATAATCTACCTTCCAATTTTAGATAGAAGAGCCCTGTTAAAAGATCCAATTTTCCTTACTCCCTACCCACCTAACATTTTAGGCTTACAAAATCTATTCAAAGCCACAAGGGTTATACAAACCTTTTCTTCAGTTCCACTCCATAGAAACCTTCTCTAGATTTTTTCAATTTTATGCACTAGACCTTTTAAATAAGGAGAGATAATAAACTAAGATATTCTATAGGTAGGATTTAACAAGTTGCAGTTTACTAACAAGACAATATTTTTTCTTTCCACCCCATAAGATTTTTTTGAAATTTCTCAATTAGACCATTCCAAAATTTGTTAGGAGGGTTTTTTGAGATTTGGGGTAACCCCAGATAAAAATCTATGAAAGAAGCATCACTGCATCCAAGAATCCTTGTTATCTTGGTTTGTAGGGTAGGGATAACATTGAAGAAGTATATTTTTCTCTTACTATAGTTAATATGTTGACAAAATAGCATGACATAATTATCCAGGATCTCCCTACATCCTTTGGCTTCAAAGACATAAGCCTCACCAAAAATTATAATCTCATACCTAAAAGGATAATTATGCTTTTTTGAACCATTCTCCCAAGAGTAGATAATAGGATAATAACATAGCTCAATCTGTTGAGATAAACCAACAAGAACAAGTTCATTGAATGCCTAATAAATCAATGAAGACATTGGATGGTCCTTGAGACTCTATAACTAAAGAAGAAAATAAAGTTATATATAAACTCAACTCTCCATACTATACTAAAAGAGAGGATATATATCCTAAAAATAAACAAGAGAGATTGAATATTCACAAGAGCCTTAATTATGACATCAACCAAAAACCATAAAGAGTAGAGAAAGGAAGAAAGAACAAAAATAGTTCATGTGGCATACAGAGTTGTAGCAACACCATTGGAATTGGAGAGACAAAGGGCTCAAATCACACCTTTGGATTACTTTCTCATGTCTCCTTTGCCTTTGCATTGTCCTTCTGATTTTCCTTTTCCCCAAACTTTTAGGCCACATAGTATCCTTTAGGATCATCTTTGACATTACCCTTGATCTGAAACTTTACAACCTTATAGTGATGTGGTTGATGCAAGACTAAATGGTGAAGTGCATAAAAAAAGTCTAAGAAATGGGATGCCATATATGGAGAGATTATTTCTATATAAATCCCTAGTTCATTTTAAAAAAAACTTGTAATTGTTTTCTTTGAGCCCAATTTTTATCATATTTTATATTTTTCTAGACAATGTTTCTTAAACTCTCACACACTTCTTGAAAGGTGATGACATTAGAATTCAAATTAATACACACAAACTAGGGACTTGAAATGGTGATTCAAGATTAAAAAGTACTTTGAGATCATCACCATATCCCAAGCATTCTACTTCATAATGTGATTCACAATTACTAGTACCTTCACACAACTTGGATAGCTACTCACACAACCTCGAGTGACTACACTTGGAGATTGATGTGACATCAAATGAATACCCAAAAATGGGTGTTGTCATACTTGAAAGAAGGAATATTGTATCTTGCCCACCATGCATAGCTCACCTACTTGAAAAATTTGCAAAACCATAAACATGTGAGGAAGAAAATAGGTAGAGGTTTCTAATGATGCAATGGGTATCGAGTTACCACCCACATATATATTTGTTCTACTAAATAAGATCTCCCCCTCATTGAGGTGGTAACCCTTATTGGCTAGTGTATCTGCTAATCTGTTGACCTTTGTAAAGAAATATTTAATATTGAAATTCTCAAATCTCTCCAAGATATTCCAAGCCTCTTGAAGAACATGCCTAATTTTCCAACTTGGAGCCTCAAATTTTCTTGATTCCTATATAATGTTCGTAGAATCCCCTTCAACTATTAAATTAATAGTACTCATCTTACTAGCTATTCGTAAGCCATATACCAATATTGTGGCTTTTACCAAATTATTGGTTGCATCTAGGATTCTTGTAGCCCCTGCCTCCAAGATACAACCCCTATAATCTATTTGGACATAACCAAGACCAATTGTTCCTGGAAGGTAATCCATAGTTCCATCAAAATTTATCTTCCAATGGTGTATGTATGGATGTTACCACTTAATGTCTTTCTTGTTCCAATTGCACACTGAGTTATTAAGGAGGATACCCTTAAAAGAGAGCATTATCCCTATCCATTCCTTGAGAATAATATCATCTCATTAAGTAAAACAAGAGTGCATTCTTTGATGTTTAATAGTATATGCCCATACCACCTCTAAAATAGATTTCTCAATATTTCTAATAACTAGATCCACTAAATTTCTTTCACTTCTAAAAATTGTTCTATTCATCTCCCACCAAATATTCCATATAACAATTGCTAGTACCACATCCCAGAATCCTATAAAATATGATTCAAAGTATAATTTGGGATAAGCTTCAAACATAATTACAAGGTTAGAATGGAAAAGAGCATACAAATGCAACTTATTACATAACCATGACCAACACTCATAATAAAATTGACAAGTGATAGAAAATGATCAATGCTTTCCACCTCCTTATCACATGAGACACAACTAAATGCTAGCAAGATACCCAACAAATCAAGTCTTTCATTGGTAATATTTTTTTCCTTAAGGGCTAGCCATGGAAAATCTCTTGCTTTTTGGAGAATTGCATCAAACCAATAGAAAGAAAAACACCTCATTTTGAGGCTAGTAGATTGCTACCTTCTAAGAACCTTATATCCCTCATTGAGTAATCTTCTGATTGAGATGGAGAGCAGGTTATCCCATCTTTCTCTTCTTTGAAATGAATAATCCTTTTTTTAGCTCCTCATGTAATTTCACTTTTTAATTATTTAGAGATGCTAGTAGAGAAAAGTCCTTCCATCTTGTTACAAGAACATCATTTTGGATGACAATAGTCAAATAATAATAAAAAATTGTACCCCAAAGTCCTTTCATTAGTTTTTATTTTATTTTTTTAATCTCTCTAGAGGGGGGTTTCCATTCCATGAGTCCTACCAAAAATGTTCTTTTCTTCCATTATGAACTATCCAAGAAAGGTATGGAAGAAAGACCTTTCTACACCTAGTCATAAATTTCCACATCTGAGAATCAAATGGAAGATACAAAACTATCCAAATTCTTTTCGGCTTGTTAGAATCAACGTATTTTGATGTAATGATGGAAGCCCATTTGGATTTACTATTAGAGAATAGTTTCCAAACTAATTTTTTCCCTAGGGCAAAGTTTCTTAACTATAGGTTGTGAATTCCAACTTCCCTAAATTATTTAGGAACACATACTTTATCCCATGCAACTAAATGAGATTTCTCTTTAGACTCTTTAATACCTTTCCACAAAAAGCACTTAATCTTAGATTCTACTAAGGACAAAACACCTTTCATGATAGGGAAAAATGTCAACATGATATATATAGGTATTGTAGCCAAGACTATTTTAATTATCAAAATTCTATCTACCAAAGACAACCACGAGTTCTTCAAAAAGGAGATTCTACTTTTAAAAGAAGATGAAATGCTTGTCAAAAAATTGTTCTTATTTCTCCCAACAAAGAGTTGAGGGACACCTAAATTTTTACAAGGAAGGATATCATTCTTAAAACCAATAAATCTTGTGAGTTTGGCTACAAGGTGATAGTTCTGATACTAAATGTTTAGTACAGATGCAAAGCTGATAAGATGAGAGGGGGGGGTGAATCATACAAACTTAATCTTCCATAAAAACAACAAATTCAACCTTGGTAACCTTATTAGAAAAACTGTAAAGCATGCAAACTCATAAACAGATAAGATCACAAAACATATAACACCAGATTTAACATGGAAACCCAAATAGGGAAAAACCACTATGGGATTTTGGACCCACTAAGAAATATACTCTTCTAGAGTATGCTCAGTTAAAAGAAAATCCTGTTAAAGATTACAAGCACATTGCTAGATGTGACCCAGTTAAGGGATTTCCCTCAGATCTGTTAGGATCTTCACCTTGTTAGAAGTGACCTTGTTAAAGGATTTCAAACACTCAATCAGAATGTCACCTTGCTAGAGGATTTACAAATAAGACTGTTAAGTCCACTCAGTTAAGAGATTTTCTGTCACTTTAGAAAATAATAGTAATAAAAATCTATCTGCAACTTCACATCTAAAATGCTAAAGTAGATTCTTATTTGCTCAATACAATCTAGTCATAGGACTTATCTTGTCCTTCTACTGGGCTCTATACTCTGTTTCTCAAACAGGTCTTCAAGCTTTAGTGCTCGGTAAATACTGTGTAGCATCCCTGTGCTTACACTTGCCTGCATACATTGTTTATCAATAGTTCCTTCTTTATAAACAATTTGCCAACCGCTTAATCTCCTTGATCACATTTCCCATGATCAATCATAGCCATCAGATCTTCAAACTTGACTAGGTTCAATGTATCCGTCGATCTGAAAATATTTTACCCCGCCTTGGAACTTGCATACATTTCTTGGAACTTGTGCTAGGGTATTGCGGTTCAATCTGAGCTATAGATCTTCTTGCCGATTTTCCTTTGCCATAGATTCTTTAACAAACTTGATGCACGACATACCAATCATTTAATCATAACCACCTCATCAGCTTCATTTATTAAATGATGCTTTTATTCATTCAATGCATTCTGTTATTACTCGGTTACAACTCGGTGAATACTAAACTTCACTCAGCAGACATTCTGCCTTCATTAACCAATAGTGATAACTTTAGGGTTTATCGACTAGGTTCCTTAGGGTTTACTGACTAGGTTCTTTGCTCGGTAACATAGTATAGTATTAACCTTACAAAAAACAACATATGTAAGATATCAAAACAATCTAAACATCATGATCTCATCATTGTCTAACTCCGTAATAGTTGCCCATTGAATAACTTATTTCTCCCCTTATTCATCACATTCTTTCTGTGTCTTTTACCGACTTCTTTATACTCATCAAATCATTCTTCTTAAGATATGGCAACATCATACTAAATCAGAATATCAATTTCTTGACATCAATGACAAAATAATAATATTAAGACAGCAAACATCCTTAATTAGTTAATCCATAATCACCATCAATCTTCTCAATATCCTTATTGAAATGCCAACAATCTCCCTTTGTCTATTATAATGCCAACAATCTCCCACTTTGGCATTAATGGCAAAACCAATTGATTTGACCTAATGGTTCAGATTTAGATTTTTGATTTATTGCTCAGATTGCTGAAATACTCTCCTCCTGTCATCTATCTTCTCCCCCATACATTAGTCTTCTCCTCCTTTCTTCAATCTTCTCCGCCTTTGACAACAATGCCAAAAAGTAAAGAACTAAAACATGATTTTTTTTGCTGAGAAGTGAATTCCTTGCTGTTATGTGTCAACTCAGTCTTGATCAGAGCATTTTGTCTTCAATTCCTGTTCCATGTTACTGTTTCCTGCACACCTTTAGAAAAAATCCTAAAGTGTGTAAATAAGCATCAACTCCTGAAAGATATTCTGTAGAGTCATCGAATTGATGCTTTCACCAAACTCGGTCAGTGAATGGAAGATAGGGGTAGGACCCCTAACTGACTTCTGAGATACTCAAAAGTGTCCCTTGCCAGTGGCTTGGTGAAGATATCTGCTATTTGTTCCTTTGTGCTAATATACTCCAACACCACTTTCTTCTCTTGAACTTCTTCTCTAAGATAATGATATTTGATAGAGATGTGCTTTGTCTTAGAGTGCATAACAGGATTCTTTGAAATGTTAATGACACTAGTATTGTCACAGAATATAGTTACTGGCTTGGTAACTTTCTCATTTATACCTTCCAACAGTTGTTTTACCCATGCTATATTAGTGTAATTCAATGTTGCAGCAACATTTTAGCTTTTGTTGTTGACTGTGGAACACATCCTTGTTTCTTGCTAAGCCAATTTACTAGTCTTTCTCCTAAAAAGAAAGTTCCTCCACTTGTGCTTTTCTGTCATCAATGTGGCCTGCCCAATCATCATCAATATAAACTTGTAATTCAAAATCATATCCTTTCTGATATACTAAGCCATAATCTTTAGTGCCTTTCAAGTATTTGAAAATTCTCTTGATTACTATCATGTGTGTTTCCTTGGGATCTGCAGAAATCTTGCAACTATACCTACTACATGTGCTATGTCTGGTTTGCTATGAACAACATATTGCAGCTTTCCAATCATAGATCGGTAAAGTATCTCATCAACAGATGCAAATTCATCATTCTTTGATAATTTACAGTTGGTAGACATAGGAGTACTTACTAGTTTTGAATCCTGCATTCCAAATTTCTTCAAGATTTCCTTTATGTACTTGGATTGAGTAATGAAAATCTCATTTTTCATTTGCAGTATCTGTAAATCTATAAAATACTTTATCTCACCGATTAATGACATCTCAAATTCTTTGCTAATTTCATTTCAAAAGTTTTTCAATAGAGAATCATTCCCACAAAATATAATGTCATCAACAAATATGGTTGAGATCAGTATTCCATTATCTTCATTCTTCATGTACATGTTACTGTTTTTACTTGTCCTTATAAAACCAATCTTGTAATCTCTCATACCATGCTCTAGGTGCTTGTTTCAAACCATATAAAGCTTTGTTCAATTTACATACCTGATCATTATTCTTTCCTTCAACAAATCCTTCAGGTTGTTCAATGAAAACTTCTTCTTCTAATATACCATTCAGAAATGTAGATTTGACATCCATTTGATATACCTTGAAATTCTTGTAAGCAGCATATGCCAACAATATTCTTACTCCTTCAAGTCTTGCCCCAGGTGCAAAAGTTTCACCATAATCAATTCCTTCTTCTTGAGCATAACCTTTGCAAACTAGTCTTGCTTTATTTCTAATGACCTCACCTTTTTCATTCAGCTTGTTTCTGAAAATCCACTTTGTACCGATTACATTTTTGTCCTTCAGTCTTGGGACTAGTGTCCATGTGTCATTCTTCTTGATTTGATCAATCTCTTCTGTCATAGCATTTATCCAATCTTCACTGTTAAATGCCTCTTTCACTATCCTTGGTTCAAATTTAGATATTAGACATGTGTTCTGTCTTAGTTTGTTCCTTGTCATCACTGGATCATCCTTATCTCCTATAATCTGACTTGATGCATGATTTCTTCTGACATACTTGGCTAATATAGGCTTGGTAGGCTCTATATGCTCTTCTTCATCACTCGGTAACTGGATATTCTCTTCATTTCCTTCAACACTCTTCTCGGTAGAACTTCTCGGTTGAAAATAGACAAATCCTTCATAGTCTTCTAGTTCCTTGGAATTTCCTTCATCATTTCTTTCTGCAAATTCATCAATTTTCACATTTGCACTTTCTGCTATTTTGTTAGATGATTTTATCATACATTTAAATGCTTTGCTTCTAGAAGAATAACCTAGAAATGTTCCTTCTTCACTTTTCTGATCAAACTTGCCATTTCTATCATCTTTGTGAACATAGCATATTCTTCCAAAGATTTTAAAATAACTTACATTAGGTTTCTTACCATACCAGATTTCATATGGTGTCTTCAAAGTTCCTTTCTTCAGTTGTACTTGGTTTAGGGTGTAAACTACTGTGCTTATTGCTTCTCTCCAAAATGTTTGTGACACTTTCTTTTCAATCATCAAGGTTCTGGCACAATCCACAATAGATCTATTTCTTTTCGCAGCAATTCCATTTTGTTGTGGAGTTCTCGATATAGAGACTTGTCTTTTAATACCATGATTATTGTAGAATAAGTTGAACTCATCAGAGGTGAACTCTCCTCCTTTATTTGATCTAAGACATTTCAATTGTCTTCCTATTCATTTTCAACTCTTGCCTTGTACCATTTAAACATTTGAAAAGCTTCTAATTTTTCTTTTAAAAACATTACTGACATCATCCTTGAATAATCATCCACAAATAATATGAAATATTTATCACCATAATAACTCTGAACTTTCATAGGACCACAAAGATTAGTGTGCACAAGATCTAAAATTCCCTTAGAAGTGTAGGACTTACTTGTAAAGCTTGATCTTGTCATTTTACCCATCTGGCATTCTCAACACATAGCATTCTTAGGTTTCTCAAGACTCCGTAGACCTCTTACTCAGTGCTTCTTACTTATTTTGATCAGATTATCAAAATTTACATGACAAAACCTTTTATGCCATAACCAGGTATCATCTATCTTTGCATATAGACACTTATTCTGAGTTGAGTCAAGGTGAAATGTGTTACCTTTTGTTTGTGTCCCGGTAGCAACTAACTTTCCATTCTTGTCATGAACTTTGACAATTCCTTTCTGAAATTCTATTCAGTAACTTGTGTTGTTTAGTTGTGCTACACTCAACAAATTGTATTTCAATCCTTCAACCCAATAAACATCATTGCATTTTGCATTGTCAAGAAGTGTTATAGATCCTTTACCTCTTATTGGACACGATGCATCATTACCAAATCTTACATAGCCTCCATCATAATCTTGTAATATAACAAACTTGTGTTTATCACCTGTCATGTGATGTGAGCATCCACTATCTATGATCCAAGAATCATTTTTACTTATTTGAGATAGTAGGGCTCTTTCTTCATACCTTTCTTCATCTGATCCATCTTTGATAGCCACATAAACAACTTCCTCTATATCAGTTTCATCTGATTTATCATCATTAGATTCCTCATCAGCTACTAGGCATGTTTTTTTACCTCTTCTTCTAAAATCTCAGTGTCCTCTGTAATGATAATCTGTCTATCTGTCATCTTGGTAATCTCTCTTTTCACTAGATTCTCTGTCAGGACAGTTTGAGGCCATATGTCCTATCTTATGACAATTGAAACATTTCAAATGTAGTTCTCCTTTATACTTACCTTTGCCTTTCGGTAACCTTCTAGCTAATAGTGCTTCAAACTCTTCTTCTTTCCTGATTTCCTCATACAGCTTGTGTACTTTTTCCATGTTCTTGTGAAATCTCTAACTTGCTCCACTATGATCCCCTTTAGTGTACTTACTCATTCTATCATTGTAAACATCAGATTCATCAAGATGAAAAGAAATGAAAGCAAATTCTACTAAATGTTTAGTACAGATGCCAAGCTAATAAGATGAGAGGGGGGTGAATCATACAAACTTAATCTTCCATAAAAACATCAGATTCAACCTCGGTAACCTTATTAGAAAAACTGTAAAGCATGCAAACTCATAAACAGATAAGATCACAAAACATATAACACCAGATTTAACGTGGAAACCCAAATAGGGAAAAACCACTATGGGATTTTGGACCCACTAAGAAATATACTCTTCTAGAGTATGCTCGGTTAAAAGCAAATCCTGTTAAAGACTACAAGCACATTGCTAAATGTGACCCAGTTAAGGGATTTCCCTCAGATCTGTCAGGATCTTCACCTTGTTAGAAGTGACCTTGTCAAAGGATTTCAAACACTCAATCAAAATGTCACCTTGCTAGAGGATTTACAAATAAGACTGTTAAGTCCACTCGGTTAAGAGATTTTTTGTCACTTTACAAAATAACAGTAATAAAAATCTATCTACAACTCCACATCTAAAATGCTAAAGCATATTCTTATTTGCTCAATACAATCTAGTAATAGGACTTATCTTGTCCTTGTGCTTGGCTCTATACTCTGTTTCTCAAATAGGTCTTCAAGCTTCAGTGCTTGGTAAATACTATGTAGCATCCCTGTGCTTACACTTGCCTGCATACATTGTTTATTAACAGTTCCTTATTTATAAACAATTTTCCAACTGCTTAATCTCCTTGATCACATTTCCCATGATCAATCATAGCCATCAGATCTTCAAACTTGACTAGGTTCAATGTATCCTTCGATTTGAAAATGTTTTACCCCGCCTTGGAACTTGCATACATTTCTTGGAACTTGTGCTAGGGTATTGCTGTTCAACCTAAGTTGTAGATCTTCTTGCCAATTTTCCTTTGCCATAGATTCTTTAACAAACTTGATGCACGACATACCAATCATTTAATCATAACCAGCTCATCAACTTCCTTCATTAAATGATGCTTTTATTCATTCAATGCATTCTGTTATTACTCAGTTGCAATTCAGTGAATACTAAACTTCACTCGGTAGACATTTCACCTTCATTAACTGATAGCGATAAACTTAGGGTTTACCGACTAGGTTCCTTAGGGTTTATCGACTAGGTTCCTTAGGGTTTACCGACTAGGTTCTTTGTTCGGTAACATAGTATAGTATTAACCTTACAAACAATAACATATGTAAGATATCAAAACAATCTAAACATCATGATCTCATCATTGTCTAACTCGGTAATAGTTGCCCATTGAATAACTTATTTCTCCCCTTATTCATCACATTCTTTCTGTGTCTTTTACCGACTTCTTTATACTCATCAAATCATTCTTCTTAAGATATGGCAACATCATACTAAATCAGAAATTCAATTTCTTGACATCAATGAAAAAATAATAATATTAAGACAGTAAACATCCTTAATTAGTTATATCCATAATCACCATCAATCTTCTCAATATCCTTATTGAAATGCCAACAATCTCCCTTTGTTTGTTATAATGCCAACACAAGGATGGGTGAACAATTTTAAAAAAATACCTTTGACTTACAAAAATTCACAATTTAACCCGATATGTCACAATATTTGTCAAAAAATCTCTTGATAATTTTTTCTTCCCTCATTGAATATTCCCTAAAAAACATAGTGACATCTACAAAGAGAATATGTTTGATATCTATTTGTGTTTTTGGCAATTTTTTCTCTTTTAATAGATCCCTCTGATGATGAACAACTATTGGTATTCTTAAGGCCTCTGCCATGATTATAAACAAAAATTGGGACAAAGGGTCTCCTTGTCTCACCCCCTGAGAATAAGAAAATAATCTAAATGGAATCTCGTTCATAGTAACTAAAAAATTAGCTCATAATATAAAAATAAATAATCCACTTAGTCCATAAATTTGAGAACACAAAGCATAACATTACTTTCTCTAGGAATTTATAGCTTACCCTATCATAAGGTTTGATCATGTCTAGGTTTATCATTATGGCTTCAAGATTATAATGATTAATAGAATGCAAAAAATCATTAGTTATTAGGGCCCCCTCAATTATTTCTTTTGTTGGAACAAAACCTCTATGTTCCTTTGAAATGAATTTAGGAATTAGTTTGTCCAATCTTGAAGAGATTGCCTTCATGCAAGTTTTGTACATTGTATTGCATAGTGAAATGGGTTTGAAGTCTATAAAACAATTAGGAGAAGATGATTTAGGAATTAGAAAAATAAGTGTGATGTTAAATTTCTTCATAATTTTACAATTACGTCTTGATTGCTACACTTCTTTCCAAACATCAAGGCCAATAAAGTGCCAATATTTCTTTTAAAATATGGTAGTGAAGCCATCCAACCTTTGAGATTTGTCTAGAGGCATAGAAAAAACAATCTTTCAAATTTCCTCCAAAGAGAAAGGCAGGAGAAATTCTCTATTATTCTTCTTGGTGATTTTTATTAGGGGAAGTATCCAATAGTTATTGAAACTCATCAAAATTATTTTTGGGAGGGGCTGAGAAAGTATTGGAGAATAACTAAACAACTTCCACTTGATTTTTGTCTTTATCACAAAGAATTTCCCTGAAGGAGTTTTCCATTTGTAATATTGAATAACTAACCTTGTTCAGGGTAGCTAAAGAATTTTAAAAAATAGGTGTTTTGATCCCTTCTTTTAACCAAAGTTCCCTACATTTTTGTCTCCAAAAGATTTCTTCTCTCTTTAATATTTCCTCAAGCTAATTCAGAAGATGTTTTTGATGGATATATCAAGAATCATTAATTCTTTTTTTAATTATATCCTCATATACTACACTGAGATGAGTTTCAAAATCAGCTTTTGAAATAAAAATGTTTTTGAACACTTGTGAATTTCAAGTCTTAATATTTTATTTAATATATTGCAACTTCTTTCATAGTTGAAACATTCTTGACCCATGGGTGAGAGGAGCACTTTTCCACCAAAACTAAAGCAAAGGGAGAAAATAAGGATCAAGAAACCACATGTTAAAATTTAAAGAGGATTTTAGTTTACTTTGATTGGAAACAAAATCGAGCCCCAATTGAATAGAAAAATGATCAAATCCAAAAAGATTTAAGATTTTGGAAGTGCAAGGACCTGATCTAGAAATCCACATTAGGTAAGAAAATAACCTATCTAACCTCCTATCCAACCTCTCTACAATATGCAAGAAATTACCCCTCCTATTAGTTCAAGTTACATTCCTATTCATAAGCACACAATCATTAAAACAATTGTTTATAACAAAGTTATTAAAATCGTGCATTATTTTCAATGAGTAAACTATCCCTCCAGTCTTATCCCTTATTGACAAAATTGTATTAAAATATCCTCCAAGAACGAAATGTTCATCTGGAAATGTAGCTTTTTATAATGAATCCCACAACATTTACATCCCTATTGTAGACTTTGGGCCATATATATTCAATAAATGAAAAGAGTAATTATAGATTTTTTTTTTGAATCTGAATGTGTTTTTCAATCAAAAAAATTGCATACATCTTCTTTTTCCACCTCATCATTTATCTCTTTTATTTTTTTGCATACATGCTTTTAGAAGAATATCCTCTCCAATGAAATCTAGATACCCTATTAGGAAAGGGTCTTTGAATTTTGAAAAAACTTGGAATGCTATTTTTTTTAAATTATGCACAACATTCTTAGGACTAAGATGAGTTTTAAATAGACATATCTTGAATGGTGTGACATTCAAAAGGGGATGGCTGATCATCAAGTTATTTAAATAAATGTGAGAGTGAATGGTGTAAAAATTAGAGTTTCACAAGTTATGTTTTGCAAACAATGAAATAACTTGACTTTCATATGTTAAAATATTAAAAGGAGGATAAAAAAAATAGTTCCAACCTCAATTCTATTAGGGAGAAAGTTTAATGCTGATTGAAGCCTTATTCCCCTTTTGTTTGAGTTCAAAATGCAATTAAAATTTTAAAGTTGAATCTAGGGAAATTATTTGAGAGTTTGAAGTATTTGACAAAAAAAAAATTCTATAGATGTCCCATAGAGCCACAGATAAAGATCTGGGCAAAAGAAGATATTTTGAATTTTTACCAAAAAGATTTGTCAGATTCTTCAAAACCAGGTAGGAGAGATTCACCTTGGTCCTTCGGATTTTGCTCTATCAAAAGCTGGACCTAGTTGTCATTGTCAACTTTGTCAAAATCTCTATGTATAGCTCTCAAGTCGATTCCCTACATAGAGAAAGAGAGGAGAAAGTGTTGTGAATAGGAGTTTGCCTTGGGTCAAACACAATTTAGAAATTAACCTTGAAATTGTAGTAATTAAAATAAAAAATTGTAACAAGATGCTTTCGTTTTGAGGAAAATGTTATACTTAAAATGAAATGCTTGTAAGTGAAATGTATACCTTAATTAAGCTTGTTTGAATCCTCATACAAGGGTTTTAGGGTTTTATGTAGAATATTTTCATAGAAAGTTGACCATGGATGCCATCTTGAATGCTTGAACTTGATTTCACCTCTTTTGTAATGCTTGATGAATGTCAGATTACTTGCTCACTTGAATTGAAATTTATAGAGTGTAATTAGGATAATAGAAGTCATTAGATTATGTTTCAAATGAGAGGGGTAGACCTTGTTTTATACTTGATTGCTAAAAAATAATTTGAATTTTTTGGAGTAGCCTAACACAGGGTCAGATTTTCCACAGACATGAGGTGTCCATTATGAGGACCAAGTTTGATCCTAATTGAGTTGGGTATGCTGGTCTTGAGAATCGAGACTCAAATTTGGGGAGAAGGCAGGGAAGATGGTGAAATTATAGTTTAGTCAAGTGGTGTGAGCATAATAAAAACATGCATTGAGCATCAAAAGACAAAGCACCAAGGGGATGTCTATGTGAGGAAAAAATTTCATGTGGATATAATTTACGATGCTACATTTAGACCTCACATTAGTAGGAGTATGAGACTAAACATATCCACAATAAATTACAAGTCACATTGACAAACTTTCACCAATATATCAAAGAGACAAACACCAACCCCCTAGGAACTTTAGGATTTTACTACTCTAATATCAAGATAAATGGGACAAGACATGAAAGGGAGAGAAAGAGCATGACTACAGTAGCCTTGTAATGTTTTCTTACTATGAGTCATGAAAAAGGAAAATATATAATTACAAAGAAAAAGACTTAGCTTGCAAAGTAAGTTGAGTATTCAAAACATGCCTATTGTGTGAATCGCACACCCATCCCCATCTTGGACAGGGACCCCTCGGTTTGTGCCTTTTTGTCTTTGCGGAAGAGGAAGGGGATATGAAGGGTCAAGTTGGTGAGTGATGGAGTCTGGAATGTCATCTTGATCTTCAAATGCCCTGAAATTTGGCTAAGTCTACAATGTCCGGATCCTAAAATTTGACTAAGTCTGGAAAACTGAGGAATCCTCCAAAAACTAGAATTTGCAATATAATCCTGGAGGTCCGAAGCCACTCTCAAACAGGACCCTTGGATGCAGTCCATCCTGGCCTCTAATTCAAAATTGTAAAACTATAAAAGGCAGAGGCCTTTCTTTTGTAAAGAGTTAGATAATTGGAGATTGTTAGAGGGTTAGAGGGTTAGAGATTTCAATTAGATAGTTAGATTTTAGAGTTAGAATAGGTTAGATCTTAGCAGTAGCCTAGAGATGCTGCAGAAATTGTTGTAATGACAGTTGAAGCAAATATATGGACATTGAAATATGGTGTTTATTATCTTTGTTTTGGTCTGTTTGCATGGTTTCTTTCAGCTAGTTAATTTTATAGTGCAGGGATTTTGATGGTGAAGTGTGGAGGGGTATTTGATGCATTTCTGGTTCATACCATTGGGGGTCTGCTAATTGTAGGTCATCGTGCATGGTTAGTCTGAACCCAAACTATGCTTAGTTCAACTGCAGGTGTTCATCTTAGGCTGCACTAGAATTGGGTGCCTAAAACGGGTGTCTCCAGTCTGAAAATCCTTCATCCCTTGGAGCTTGCACCATTTCTGTCTAGTTATGAGGTTATCTCTAGTGAAACAAAAACTAGTTTATCGAAATCTGTCTACCCACTGCATCAGTTGTTATCATCCTTGTCCTTAGGCTTCCTGAACCCTTTCCTTTTTCTCTTTATTGCGTAATTCGAGAATCATAGTAGACTAGCTTATTGCCTATTTCACCGTAAGTCCCCCTTATGTTTCCAGCAAAACACATCAAACCACTGAGTAATCCCGCAGTTAAGACCTGACAAAAGAAACCTTGAGGTTGTCCCCTTTGATCAAATATAAAAAATAGCATTAGGGACTTCCTTATCTCAAGAGAGGATAGGATACTCAGCTGGTTATTCTATTCTGCATTGGCCATATGGAGTTTGCAGCAATGCGATTTCAGACATGTCAACAATGCCATGGTGTGTGCATAAAGTGTAATGGAGTCAAAATTAGGGTTTCAAGTGTTATGTTTTGTAAACTAGGAAATAAATTAATTTTCACATTCCAAACATTAAAAGGAGGATAAGCACTATAGATCCAACCTTGATTCTATTAGGAAGAGGGTTGAATTATAATTGAAGCTTTATTCCCCTTTGGTTTGAGTTGAAAATGCAATTGAAATTGTAATGTTGAGTCTAGAGAAAGTATTTGAGAATTTGAAGTCAATTGATGAAAACAAAATGATTTAGATGTCCCATAGAGCTGTAAAAAGAGATCTAGGAAGAAGAAGGTACTTAGAATCTGTACTCAAAATTTTGGCCTGATATTTTGGAACCATGTAGTAGAGATTTGACGTCCTTCGGATTTTTTGCCATTGAAAGTTGAACTTGTTCGTCATCATCAACTCTATTAGAATCTCTATGTATAGCTCTTGGCTCAATTTCTTACGCACAAAAAGAGAGAAGAAAGTTTTGTCAATAGGGGTTTTCCTTGGGTCAAAAAATGGTTTATGAATTAACCTTGAAACTGAACTATTAATTGAAATGGAAAATTGTAAGAAGATGTTTTCCTTTTGAGGGAAACGCTAGATCTAAAATAAAATGTCTGTAATTAAAATGTATACCTTGATGCAGCTTCTTTGAATCCTCATACAAGGGTTTTAGGGTTTGATGTGGATTATCTTCAATGAAATTGTAACAAGATGCTTTCCTTTTGAGTGAAAGATTGGATCTAAAATGAAATGCTTGTAATTAAAATGTATACCTTGATGAAGCTTGTTTGAATCCTCATACAAGGTTTTTAGGGTTTCATGTGGATTATCTTCATAGAAGGTTGATCATCGATGTCATCTTGAATGCTTGAACTTGACTCTACTTCTTCTCCAATGGTTGATGAATATATGATTGCTTGCTTATTTGAATTGAATTTGTTAGAGTGTAATTAGGTTCATAGAATTCATTAGATTAAGTTTCAAATGAGAGGGGTAGGCCTCCTTTTATATTTGACTACTCGAAAACAATTTTAATTTTCAAAGTAAGCCAACACGGTGCTAGATTTCTTGCTCACATGAGGTGACCATTGTGAGGATCAAATTTAGGGCTTGATTGAGGGGACAAGGGTACTGAGTGCCCTACTCTTAAGAATCAGGTTTCAGATTTGGGGAGAAGATAGAGAAGATGGTGAAATTGTAGGTTTGTAAGGTGGTGTGAGCAGAATCAAAACAAGCATTGAGCATTGAAAGATGAAGCACCAAGGTGAGTTCTAGGCCAGGATGAAATTGTATGTGGATACAATTTATGATGATACAAAGAGAAAATATTATTAGCCAACATAAACCCATCATTTTCCATATTAACATTTGGATTTTGAGTTAGAGACAAGTCACTAGATAACTTATCCAACTTCCCTATGATCAACTTGGAAACCAAAGACCTGTTTTTCCCATCTTAAAGGAAAGATTTCACGAAACACACTCGATTTTGGGGAAAAAGGGTTCTCCTCTATTATTTTTTCCATTGGCCTTATGTCCTAGTAAGTTATTCTCAAAATATGAGAGAGAGAATGTAATAAGAAGCTCATATACATGGGAGGGAAAAGACAATTTTTCACATGATAAATCTCCATTGGGAGACCACACTGATTGATTTATTTTTGGAAATAAATATGAATCCCGCTTTCTAGAAAGATTACATAAATGAGGGTTAGATGATGAATATTCACAAACCCTAATATCTCCACCCCCACGAGAGTTACAGGATGACCTAAAACATTAGCGCATAAATCCACCATCTGAGGATCCTTCTTAATGATATTCTAGGTGCATCTCCCAAATTTTTACTTAATCAGGAGCTCCTTTGGAAAAGGCTTGGATAGGTTCATGAGGATACAAACTTAGATATGAAGATTTGTGTGCTCAAAGGGCCTAAGGTCATGTTTGATAAAGATACCAGTCTAATTAGTATATCAAGATCTTTGAATTCAAGAGGAAGAGAAGGAATCCAATGAAGTAAACTTAAGAGGCGCTGAAGAAGGATCAAAATTAGGAGACCGGATTTGGGTTAAAAGGCCATGACCCTCAAGGAATGAGGACTTAGTTTTGTGGGCTAAGTCCCTAGAAGATTTATGAAAAGAAATTATAAAAAGAAACATTTCCCATCATCAATATAAAAAACTTGCAAAACCCATGACCATGACGAATGAACCCATAAGGATAGTTTACAAATATCAGAAGCAAAGTTCCAAAACTTACTTATTAGAACCCGATTTTAGAATTCAGAAATCCGGGTTTCAAGAGATCTATCTAGAAATGTTAGATTAACCACTGCTTCTTCCTCCATTCTCCCAACGTCTGGTGGAACTAGTGTTTCCTCCCAAATGAGGGTTTTGGGTTGCTATTTGCGAACCCATTTCTTCAAAACTCCCTTCCTCTTGTCTTGATGACGAAACCTACTCCTCTTGAGACAACTTTTTCCTTTATGATGAGCTGTGTGAGTTGAGAAGGAACCTTTTTGCCGAGCAGATGTAGTTTGATCATGGCCATGGTTTGGATTGAAGGGAACTCCACCCGGAGGGATATTATTTGGCGATGATGCCGCCCAGGGCACCTGGATAGGGATAGAATTAGGGAATGACGTCGGATTTGCCACATTTTTCATTTGTTAGATAGACCCTTAATAATGGTGTACCGGATACTGACAACTTGCCCATGGAGCAGAGTGCCCTGAATACTGTGTTGCAGAGCGGAGAGGAATCTGATCAAGAAACCATTAGTATTTTTTTTGAAAATGTGCTGTTGGCAGTTTTCTATAATTTTATTTTACTGATAGTCAGTTTAGCTCGATTAAAATTCAGTTATCCATTAAGAAGGTACGCTAGAAAATATATCTCATAATTGTTTGTATGATTCGTAGTGTCAATAAAGTGCAGTAGACATGTATGTTAGTCTTTGTTTGCTGTCACTAAGTCTCCCTTATTGTTGAATAGCTCCGATTAGCTGACAATTGAAATAATATGATTATAGGAATTAGTTAAAGTTTCTGAATCTATAAATATGTATATCTGTTTATGCATGAAGTGTGCAGCGAGTGTTTTATTTGCTGTTCCAAAATCTATTTAAGGCAGGGTATTCATCTCTTATTATTAAGAACAGCATATATGTTCTCGTTTCTCTTATTTAGAATGTTATTTCTCACATCTACATATAATTCGTCGAAAGGATTAGAAATAAAGAATATGGAAAAAAAAAGTCTATTGGAAATGAAGAGACAGATTTCACAACCGAACAATCACATTGCTCATATGAGAGGGCTGTAGCTAATCTGGTTTAAAAAATTTTACGATTTCATATAACATGAGGGTAAATACAAAATTATAGATCTCTAGCTGCTCTTTCATTTCTCGACTGTATGTATAACACAAAAATTAGTGAACCATTTTGAAAGCAGATTAACCCGTGCTCATAAAAGAAAGATTGTGGAATGTGCACCTGCCCATCGAATTTACATGAAACTTTCTAAACATTTATTAAAAAATTCACTCCATGGTATTCTGCACCCGTTTCATTCGATGACATGACATCTCTTAGAGTATATGTCAATCATTTCATGTGCTTGGTCCATGCTTCAACGAGTGCAGTAGCGGGTACAACATATGAAAAAATCCATTTATTCTATTATACGTTTTGGTCAACGTTCATATCATTTCACAGAGCTCTCATTTGCCATGGGCAAAGAGCACGTTTTAGCGAAGGTTATCGAATTCAAGAGATTTATTCGCTCCAGGAACTCACTGCGTGCTCAGCATCTTCTCAGCAGCTAAAGAGGTTCAATAACTATCTAAGAAAGTTTCGGGAACTTGTATAAATACCAAAGCCAATTTAAAAAAACAAAGTGAAGTGTGCCAGGAAAGGCTATAAAATGTCCATTATATCAACCAGTTATGTTTGCTCTAAAGTTTCCAAAGCCTTTTCAACGAATCCATCTTATGCATACTCAGTAAATTGTGCTGTTTGAAGCACGTTCCGGCTTCGACCTCATACACCAATGCCATCAATCTTTTAAGAAGATACACCAATGCTAACCTTAAAAATAATCCTCGGAGATGTCACGAAAGAATCGTTGTAGCTCATTCGTCAAATAGAAAGCTATATTTCACATCTGTATTTCGTAAAAATTAGATGTGGCTGGTATGATTTGGATTATAAGATAAGATGAAGCTTTGAACAGTATTTTTACTTCCTCAGCCGATACTAGTGGCATTTAACGTAGGTTGTGTAGCAGCTCATGTAAATGTGCTTATAAAATCTTCAATTATGGTTGATTATGATGCCCGCAAATTTGACATACTTCACATAGAATAGTTTAGAGAGAGCTTGAGTTGGCGGGGCCCTGACAGGAATTTCTTTCTTGACTTTTTGGAACATTTGATACTACTAGGCTGCTGCTTGGGCCCTATCCAACAATACATGAAAGGTAATGAAGCTATTCCCCATGAAGCTACACGAATTTATAGGAGGTTCAACTTCATTTACAAGGCCTGATAATAAATTGTAGCAAAATAGGCTAATGGTGGGCATAAACTAGAGCGTGACTTATATATTGTAGGAATGCTTTTTATAAAATTATGTTTGGAAGGTTAAATTAAAAAAAAATAAAATGTTACAGCAGGCTGATTAAAGGAATAAAAGCATAAAAATATGTCAAAAATTCATCAAATGTGAATGGAAAGGGATAATAGATTATGAATTATGAATATATATCTTGAATTTCATCTTTAGTAGGTTTGTGTAAATTTAATGAATCACTAGTAACACACATTATCATATTATAAAAAATTATAGTGCTATAACATTCCATCATGACTATCTTTTTACAATTTCTTTTAAATTTAGTGGAATGTATCAAAATGTAGCCTAAATTTGAGTGTTGAGAATTCTAAAAAGAGTGTTTACTAATGTAACATCATATGGTAATATTTGAAACTTTTGAATAATTATAAATCTAGGTTTATGGACCAACTTTAGCAATATAGTAGAAGCCTATAATTTTGCCATCACAATTATTGAATTATATTGCATGGATTCTCACATTGACAAGATTATTGACAATAACTAAGATAAAATTACAAAAATTCTAGGGGGTAGAACTTCAATACAAAGCATTTATGACCATGTCTATATGATGAGGATAGTAATTATTTTTACTTAGTTGAGTTAATCATGTAAAAAATTTTGACATATAATTTAGAGGACTATTACAACTTTCAAGAAATTGCCTTCAAGATACAAGCCATCCAAATGATGTGCAAATTTTAAGAAAATCAAGGTAAAAAGTTGTTGATAATACTAGATTACCACATGCAATTTTCACACTCTATTTGGAAAAACATTGCAATCATCTACCATGTCTTTGTGTTCTATGCTTATTAAACACTAACAATGTCCTCCACCAACCATAAATTTTTAATCAATAATATTTGAATAATGTATAAAGGCATATCAAATGCACGAAGGTCTCATGTTTGCATAGAACACACTTACAATTTGATGTTAGAATATGACTTAATGGATAAAGTATGTAAACCATCATTGTTCCCTAAAAATTAATAATCTTATCAAACACACAGAGTTATAATGTAATTTAGACCAAGAAGGAAGCCTTATTAGTCTAATATTTAGTCACATTGATATTTTTGTAGCTCATAGTGGCTCAAATTATAATTATTCTAGTTCCAATAGTTTATTTCACATAGTAAACATTCTTATGATTGAGTATCCATTGTTATGACATTGTTGCACTTTTATGATAACATTTTGACATACTCCAACATTTTTTGGTAGCAACATAATATTGTTTCTTTATGGCTATCCTCACTTGTCATCTTGTGGGAAATGAAAAACAATTCTCGGTGTATTTGTCCTTCCTGTAGGTCCCCTCTTTTATATTTCCTCCTTTCTAATTTTCTTAAAATATTTGCATAATATGTATGCTAATATTTAAGGGCGGGGAATATTACCTATCCATATGTACATCCACACATGCACCCTTCTTCATTCATGCCTCTTGAGAATTGTCTTATTGATGTGATGTTTCTCATAATTCTCCTTATGATGTTAGTCATGTATACACACCTTGAGACACTAACAATACATGGCCACCTTTCCTAGTGCAACTTGCTAACCTACGAATCCATGTACTCTATAAAATACATAGAATAACACAACTGTATATCATTTGTTTTTAGTAGAACATGACTTGTCACAATCATGGTCACCTAGCATAATGAAGCTTGCTCGAAAATGATCCACGAAAATATTTTGATCTATAAGACCCCTAGTGATGGAAATAACTACTCTTAAGGCTATGTATTCTTTTTCTTCCATATTGATTTCTCTCTTGTCTATTTTTATATCTTTAGTATTTAAAATAATTGATCAACTTATTACATTATTTTGTTATTTTTTAAGAAATCTTCTATTTTTATTTTTCCCCTTGCTAAATTTTATGGAAGATGCATGGTGGAGAGGGTCTTTCATACAAAGGTATCTTTCACCTTGCTGACTCAAAATTTTTCATTATTTTCTTGTATGTTTCTTTAGATAGTGTTGATAATGCATTAGATCTTATGGTTTACCAAATTTTTATTTGCATGGATCACTCTGTTATTCATATATCCTTTATGTATGCTCCATGTATGTTTTGTGTATGCTCCATGTATACTTTGTGTATATGTGTGATTCATGAAAATCATCTTGTGTATGTGTAACTATTTACCTAAGCATTGTAGACTCATATAACCCTAATATTTAAGGATATCATAGCTCTCAACTTCCTCAAATTTTACATATTCAATGGTTTGGTCAATATATTTTTCTTCTCCTCTCTTTAGTGTGAGTATTAACATAAGTTTATGCCCCCACTAAAATGGGGTCAAAATGTAACATTGTAAATTTTTACCTATTACAATTTCATGTTAGTCTTGGAGCTCATTAGAGTATGTATGTTTGTCTCTACTTATAATATGCATATTTTACTATTTGTTTAGGAATATCAATTTATTTCATCAGTAATAACCATTTTTAGGAAAAATTTCACTACAATGCTAGGGCCCAGTGATAATGTCCTATTTTCTAGCACCAAAAGAAATTAAATTTTGATGTCATCCATATTATATTATGTGATGCATCTTGTTAGCCTCACCCAAATAGGCCGTCAATTTTTTTCTAGATTGTATATATAAAGATCCCTCTATCCTGAATTTTAAAAGAGGGACACACTTTATGTATCAAAGCTCTCTCTAGTCTTTAGTACCATCTTAAAGCTCTCTACTTTTCAAATATTATTATTGATGTATGCACTAACTCTTGTAGTTATTGGCGGAACATTCTTCCTTCTCCATCAACTCCTTGAGGAAAATTGATGTTACAAAATCAATCAAACAAGGGTTTTAAACTTATGTTAATTCCATTTTATTGTATTTTTTTATTGCATCCTTTATTATCTATTTTCATTATGTTTATAACAATTACACTCTCTATTATCATTACAATTTCTATTATATAGGTTGGAACACCAACATAGCGTTTAATTGAGAAAGACCATATATTGTGCAACCTTTTTTACACTTTCATTTTATAGGTTTCAGACCATTGGTATGAAAGGAAAATGTGACATCTTAGACATTTAGGTCATAGACGATCAATATAGGTGAATAGTTCCAATTATTTTTGCATTTGAATGCAAGAGTGACACACTAGTGTCCCTAATATTTTATCCATTTTTTGTGTGGATAGGTTCCTTTCTCGATGGGCTTCCCATTATTACATTGGGTTCTTGCACATATATAATATAACTCCTATAAGAATGCTCAAGCACTATAATGGTCCTCTAGTTTGCTTGATATTTCACTCCATTTTCGATACCGGGTTCTTCTCTCTATTACCTTCCTATAAATAACTTAAATTTCTGCATATTTGATCACTTTTTAACCAATATCTCACTATTATTTGAATCCACATTTACAACAAAGTAACAAAAATCTGATCAACCTCATCTTAGATCTTCTTAAGGGACAATAACCAAGCATTCAAGCCATTTGTGGCCTATTATCCAATATTTGATAATAAATATTTATCTAATTATTCCATAATTAATTATATCACTCAAATCTACATCGCATTACCTACGTTTCACTTAAGGAAGGGTTTGAGTTTTTATAAGGTATTTTACCCAACTACTTTACCTAGTGGGGCCTATGAACACATTCTTAACTGAGGTCCTAGGAAATTTTCTAGAAGGTGTTAATTCTCATAAGATCTTATCTCATGTTTGAGAATTTAATTCTTATTTCCTAGGTCATTTAATAACTTCTAAATTATTTTTCTCACAAAATAGGATTAAGAAATATGTAATGATCTTTTCTAGTCCTATCCTTTAGTATTTAATTTATAAAATAGGCCTTATATATATATTTTCATTAAATATTGCATCCATAACCAAATAAGGCATTATATGCATTTTATAGTGTCCCAACAATGAATTCTAGAGGAAAAAAGAAAAACACACAAAGAAAACATGAATTTTTTTTTAAATAATTAACTATCAACATACATAACATATACGAGAATAATAATAAAACCTCAAGATTAGGTTAAACTACTGTTAACAAATAATGCACATGAAAAAGAATAAAGAAATTAAACTTAAACCAATCCTATGGAAAAGTATCCTAAACCCTAGAAAAAGATCACTTAAGGTTATTAGGGTCATAGAAGACCATCCCCAAATTTGAAAGATATGATTCAATAAATAAGACCACTCTCTAGGTCTTAGCTGCCATCGATGAGCTCTGACAAAATACTAATTGTATGCGGGAAAAGCGGGTCGATGGAACTCAATATGTGAAAAATGTTCCAAAAGACTTGTCCACACACACACACAGGACTTCTTGGTGCAAGCTATGGAGTAATGAAGTATCACTCAGCTTCCCAAGGTGGGTCCCATAGTTCTCTATCTCACAATGTCCCTCCAACCAATGTTTTTGCTCTCAGATCACTGAGCAAAATGGTTTAGGGATGCAAATGTAAGAACGAGGGATGCTTTGATAGATTTTAGAATGAAATGCATCCTAAGCTATGCATGATTCTAGAAATGCAATAAACTAACTATAAGATGACAAGGTTAGTATAAATACTATCCTAACATGATATATTAATCTATGATTGAGCTAAATGATAAAGAAAGTACTCTAAACATGCATATTTAGACTAATTTCTATCTAAAAGAGAGGCTAAATGATGAGCATAAAATGGTATGAAAGCTTGAATGTATCTGAGCTTAAGTATGATACTACAAACTTGGATTGATCTATATCCCAGAATGTTGGAATGAGAGCTCTATTTATAGCAAAAATAGGGCAATGGATGGTCAGGATTGAAAGAGTTGATCAAGGGTTGAATTTGAAAGTTGGGAATCCATGTTTGAAATTGGAACCAATGAAATGGTGACAAGTGTCAACATAGGGTTGGGTTGAGAGAAGGGGTTGGAGGCATTAAATGCCTGAGAAGACCTTATGGTTATCTAGAGATAAGGGTTAAGCTTAAGTTAGGCTTACCCATTGGATTAAGAGTTAATCCAAGGATAAACTCTTGTGCAAATGATTAAGAAATAATCATGGTCAAAACATTAAAGGCTTGATGAGACCCTTGGGTTGGATGAAGGTTAAGTTAGGCAAAAAGTCTCTAACCATGTAAGAGGGTTGAATTAACCATTAATGGTTTGGGAGACTTTGGAGATATTAAGTGGTTGAAGTTTTAAAGCCTTTAATGGTTATCAAAGACTTTAAGGTTTTGAGAAGTGACTTCCCTTTGTTTAGGGATGTGACAAAGTTTAGAAGATGGGTTAGGCTAATTAGAAGCAATTAGAAGAGTCTAGAAGGGATTAGAAATAGGTTTTAGAATGCAAGTGGGAGATGTAGGATTTTGAGAGTGGATGGAGGGATAATAGGATTTAATTGAAATAAAGTTAATTTAATTCAATTTGGTTGTAATTTGGGGAAATTAAATAAATTAGATTTATTTAATTTAGGATAACTATTTAATTAGATTTGAATTTAATTAAAAGTGGATAGGAGGATTTAATTGAATAAAATGATTTCTTCATTAAATGGGTATAGTGAATTTAATTGAGTAATTTACTTAATTAAATAGATGAATACGGTTAATTTAATTAAATTGAATTTAATTAAATAGAGAAATGAACATAAAATATTCATTTAGGAATATGGTCATTTTTATACATCTACATTTTGCCCCTCTTTGAAGTGATGTGTGTGCACATGTTATTTCAAAGAAAATGATGTGTTATCGTGATTTATGATCAAATGCAATTTTTGTATCGCTCTTATGATTTACAAGGTGTGCCCCAGATTTGATTTGATGTGTGATGTCCCAGATTTGATATTTGATGGTGATGCCCCCTCGGGAGATGAATCAATATTCTGAAAATTTTGATTGGATTTGATGAGTTGTGTGTGGTGTGTAGGATTTCGTCTATATGAAATGTTTTAAATTGATTCATCTCCCGATAATGTACATTATGGAGGGTATAGGGGAGACCACGACCACATTACATGTCTGGTTTGCTAACCCTAATTTCATTTTCCTCCTATAAAAGGGGGAAAGAGCTTTGATTTGATTCATTTGTGCATTGTTGACTTTGGAGAAAGAGAATTTGGTCGGAAGTCAAAATGCCTATTCCATATTCCAGGCACCGTTTTGAGCACGTTCGTAGGTACCGGAGGCCTGCCGCGTATGGACCACTAGTAAGTCATCACATTTGACCCCTTTTGGATTTTTGATTTGGTCATTTTTTGTCGTTTTTTGTTTTTTGAAATTCGGTTTTAGCGGTTTAGCACGTCAAAGTCATAGATTAGCGCATACGAAAATTTAAGTAGCGCATCAAGCTTATTTTTAGGGCTGCATCTGAAACAAAATAGGGTAGTGCATAGAAAGTATAGGGTAGCGTAGCGAGTTAAAATAGTGCATGCCGAGTGTAGTGTAGCGCGTCAGGTCAGCAGGGTAGCGCATAGGGGCTGCAAGCGTTCGCATGTGTAAGGGGTTTTAGCGCGTAGGGTAGACCTAGCACATAGGGTCAAATAGGTAGCGCCAACGAGGTATAGATTAGCGTGTGGGTAGGGTTTAGCGCATAGTTCAGGTTAGGTGGCACATGGGGGGAAAGATTTAGTGCGTAGAGTCAGTCTAGCGCATAGGGTGAATAGATTAGCGCATTGAAAAAATAGCCTAGCGCGTGGGTAGTGTTTAGCGCAGCGAGAATCTGTTTTAGCGCATCTAGAAAAATTTTGCAAGATAAGGTGTTTGGTGAATTTGTTGTGTTGTGCTGTCATGATTTTTATGGATTCGTCCAATATGAGTGTCAATATAACTTGTTTTGATTTGCGATATTTAAAATTATGTATAGATATCAATGTGTTGGTTTGATCAAAATATGATTTGTTTTTGCATTCTGTTTCAAGTTCAATGTGTGAAGCCTGATTTGTGTTACAAGCTGACATGGGTTGGAAACTTGAGTTGTTTTACAAGCTGATATGGGTGGGAAACTTGAGTTGTTTTACAAGTTTATGTGCTTTGGAGACTTGAATTGTGTTACAAGTTTTGATATGGTTTTTGAGAACTTGAGTTGTGTTACAAGTTGATATGAAATGATAGGATTTTGAACTTGATGTAGATGAGCAAATTGTTTCATGTTGTTGATGTGAGTTTGATTTTGATATCTTTGTTTTGACATGGAAACTGATATTGGATTTGTTTTTCTTGTTGACAGGAGTGATTAGGTGTGGTTCAGTTGTGGGAGAGATTTCTGAGACCGTGGACATTGATACCGTGTTTGACTCAGGCCGACCTTGATATAATCGAGAGATGTGGGTTGACAGCCCTTTTGGATATGCCTCGGTTCACTGTGAACCGGGGGCTACTTACAACACTTGCAGAAAGGTGGCACAGCGACACGAACACCTTTCATTTTGCTACTGGAGAGATGATAGTCACACTAGAGGACTGTTACAGGCACCTGCGCATTCCCGTAGTAGGTGCACTACTACCATATGAGCAGTCCGAGGAGGGTTGTACAAAGGCACTCCACTGTATCTTTCACAATGAGACAGTCTGCGGATATGAGATCCCGTGGAAGGAGTTCTTAGACCTAGATTATGCACCCCTTCCATGAGTACTGGCAGGGTTTATTGGTGGATTCCTTTGTCCTGATCGCAGGTCAAAGGGATTCTCTGTGGGATGGGGGCTGGTATTAGAGGAGATGGTTACATAGGGTCATAGGTTTTCATGGGGATTGGCTATGCTGGCCCATTTGTATAGGGGCCTGCATGAGGTGGTATACCTCGGTGACGACAGTTTGTCAGCTAGCGTGATGTTGTTATAGGTATGGTGCTGGGAGCACATTCCGGCTGCTAGGCCATTAGCAGATAGAGACAGGCCCGTTGGAGCGGCATATGCTTATGGATACAAGGGTCTAGTTGTGCAGTGGAAGCTGGGCAAACTAGAGCATTGGAGGAGAGTACTGGATGATATCGATACAGTCACATGGCGATCGTATACAGGATGCGAGGTGTGGGCAGAGGACGGGCTGGAGATGCCCTTTGTGTTCATGACTAGATACTTGATTGGGAGGACCCCATTTGTCATTGAGAGGTTTGTAGTGACCAGATTTTTGAGATAGTTTGGTCGTCAGTAGGGTATACCGCAGGGAGCTTGCTTATATGCCCAGCAGAGGCAGGATGTAGCCGATTGGGGCCCGACCATTGATAGTGCAGTGGTGGTGGAGGAGTTTGTCGGGTTGGCGAGCCAGCTATGGGATTATGTCCTGGAGATTCTGGATGCGGGCATGACCGATGAGTTTGTGAGATTGTTTGTTGTGCGGGCAGTGGCTAGGATATCTGATCCCGAGGAGATGCGGCCAGCATTCGATGATGATAATGAGGAGGGAGAGGGAGATGATGGGGATGATGGAGATGATGGAGGAGGAGGACGAGGGAGAGGAGTCAGAGGGATACGAGGAGGTAGAGGGAGGAGAGGAGATAGAGGTGTGGAGAGAGTAGTTAGACAGGGGGTGATAGACAGGGGGAGAGGTGGATTAGCTATAGGAGCCGGTGGAGAGGGGAGAGTGGGGGAGGTGCTAGCTGTAGTGGGGGGTACCGATGAGGTGAGGTGACCAGCGCAGAGGAGGAGGAAAAATGTGCTCCCACCTCCAGCATTGAGGACAGGTAGAGTGGGAGGGGTTGCCCCTGCACAGGTACTGCTATAGGTTCGGGTTCCTACGTATATTGAGGATGCTCAGATTCGAACCCTGCAGGTGACTGTATAGTAGCTGTAGGAACAAGTTTTGACATATCAGTGACAGATTGCGCAGTTGACCACTAAGCGGGATACAGAGATAGAGCGGAGGGGGCGAGCGGAGGAGCTTGCAGCCAGTATGCAGAGAGCAGTGGTGGGTGGTCCGATGAGAGACAACCTGAGAGAGATAGCATTGAGAGCTCAGATGGCAGAGTACTACTGATGGTATTATGAGGCTGTGGTACCTAGGGATCATCGAGTACAGAGCTTTACATAGTTGAGATCTAGTCGATCTCGAGATACTGGGTCGCGGTCTGAGAGCCAAGGTGTGAAAGGGCCACCGAGATAGGACCCTCCTGGAGATCCATGGGCAGGGACATCTAGAGCTAGACCATCTCCGTCAAGGGATAGTCATACTTGAGAGACGTGATCTCTGTTGTATTTTTGCTCATTGTATTCTTTGTACCAGACATGGTGATGATATATTTTGTACATTTTGATCATTTTTGAGATATATATATACGACACCATTTTCTTTGATCATGTGGTGTGTTATATGGATGGATGTGCTTATGTGCTCTTTTTGTTTAGGTGATGATGATGCAATGCTTAAATATATGATATAATGTATGATGCAGGGTGTATGCTTTGTATATGCTATGAGATGTATCTTGAAAATGAGATGTATGATAATGATATGCTATGAGATGTATCTTGAAAATGAGATGTATGATTTGATATGCAACGAAATGTAAAATGATATGCAACTATGTTTAAAATGAGATGCAATGAATTTGTAAAATGATATGCAACTATGTTTTTGGTAGCATCCTCATTCTGTATTTGCCATCCGATATAGCCATATGTTGTTTGCTTTCTTTGTAGGTATCATCATTGAGCATTGATTTGTTTAGGATATGTTGAAAATTTATACAAGCATAATGGTACAATTGAACCATGATGACCTGAGAAAAATTTACATGATGTTTTTATTTTGCAAGATGGCACAAGCATCAAGGTATAATTTAACTAGGATGACCAGAGTGTGGATTGCGTAAACAGACAAGATTAAATCATTTGTATGCGTGAAGTGGAATCAGGCTTTCAGTGATATTTGATGTATCGCGTCTCGAGGAAAGTATTCACACAGTACAAGTGATCACCTCCTAGATAGAAGACTAAGAAAATATTGGAAGTTCCCCATGATCTCTAGCTTTGAAGCATTTAGTGAGAAAAGGAAGAGAATCCAATAATTGAAAAAGTTCAAAAATGCAAAAATAGTCAAGATTTTTTATGCAATAATGCAACATTTAGTACTTCGAAAAATCATCCATCCTTGGTATTTCTGTGAATGGTTTTGTTTTGTTTTTTTGATGAAGTGTAGTTTTGGTTGTTAGATGTCATGCTTCTGGATTTTGCAAATAGTTTTGATGTTTTGAATGTTTGCAATTTTCAGATGATTTTAATGCCCCTAGCTGAGTGTGCCTCTTGATATGAATATGTATAATGATTTCCAAGCCATGGTGGAATGTGGTAAGAGGATATATATGGATAACCGAGGATAGTGACTACACTAAGTATGTCCTAAATGGATATGTGCTAAGTGTCGGGCGATGGCCGATAGTGTTTTTATGGATAAAATGGTATATAGATAGATAGAGGAGCCGTTCTTTCACAAGAGCGCCTATTTACCAGGTTTTCACCATTTTATTTTTATTGTACTTTATGTTTTTGCTTTTTCTGGATTTTTTTGATTTTTTTTGCTTGTTTTGGCTTTTTCCGTGCATTAGGCTACTTAAGTGTAGTACTTCTTCAGATGGATGTTGTTAGTTGGTTCGTCGAGCACATCTCCTTCTGAAGTTGTTAGCTGATAGGCACCTGATCCATAGACTGATATGATGACATAGGGACCCAACCAGTTAGGTTCAAATTTCCCTTTCTTTTCTCGATCTTGCTGATTTCTTGGATTTTCTTTGAGGACTAGGTCACCAACTTTGAAGTTTCTGGGAATGACCTTGTGATTGTAGCTCCTGCACATGCATTGCTGATATGCTTTGAGATGAGTGTAAGCATGCTGACGTCATTCAAGTTCTTGCAGTCGGTTAACTCGATACTCTTCATCTGTGATTAAACCTTTTAAAGAGACTCTGAGAGATGGGATTTCTACTTCCAGGGGCAAAATGGCTTCTGATCCATATACCAATGAGTATGGTGTTGCTCCTGTAGGTGTGCGGATGCTGGTTCTGCATGCCCAAAGTGCTGGATTGAGTTGTGTGTGCCAATCCTTGCCTGCATCATTCACTATTTTCTTTAGGATTTTCAAGATTGTCTTGTTGGATGCTTCTGCTTGACCATTTCCTTGTGGGTAGTATGGTGTAGAAAACCGATGTTGGATTTTGAATTTTTCACATAGTTCTTGTACATCTTGGTTTTTGAAAGGTCGTCCATTATCTGTGATGATTGAACTTGGAATACCATATTTGTAGATTAGATAATTTAGGATAAAAGAGGCAATTTGTTTCCCAGTCACTATGGTCATGGGAACTGCTTCTATCCATTTGGTAAAGTATTTTGTTGTAGTTATAATGAACTTGTGTCCATTTGAAGACGAAGGATGAATTTTGCCAACTAAGTCGAGTCCCCACTGACAAAAGGGCCAGGATGTTGTAAATGGCTGCAGTCCCTGTGCTGGTGCATGTATCAGATTACCATGGATCTAGCATTTAGGACATTTCTTGGTGAAGTGGTATGAGTCTTTCTCCATTGTAGGCCAGTAGTATTCCATCCATATAATCTTTTTAGCAAGAGTAGTACCACTTGAATGTGTTCCACAAATACCTTCGTGAAGCTTGTGTAAAGTGGAATCAGAATCATTATGATCAAGGTAACGAAGAAGAGTACCATCTAGACCTTGACGATATAAGGTATCAGCGGTAAGGGTGTAACAGGCAGCTTGCCAGATAAAGTTACGTTTTTGGTTATGGGATTGGTCAATTGGTAAGATATTGTGCTTAAGGTAGTCGTATATTGGTCCATATAGCAGAGAATCTGAACCAGTCAAGGCATAGATAACCTGGGATTCAGAGTGGTCATAGGCGGGGGAGAACAATTGCTCTACCAGAAACTCATAACGACTCTGCTGCACTGGAATTTGTAGTAATGAAGCGATAGTAGCCATTGCATCAATGGCTTTGTTGTTTAACCTTGGTATTTGCTCAAAGGTGATGTGCACAAAATACTATTTGAAGTCATCCACCATTCGCTTGTAGGGTAGTAGCTTGTCATCCTTTGTTTGATAGTTGTTGTTGATTTGATTGATGACTAGTTGTGAGTCTCCATAGACCTTTAACTCTTCGATTTTCCATTCGACAGCCATCTTGATGCCTATAACCAATGCCTCATATTCAGCCACATTATTTGTGAATGGGAACATAAGCCTATATGATCTTGGTATAGTGTGTCCTTCAGGAGTGATGAATAGAATGCCAGCACCTGAACCATGTTGTGTGTAGGATCCGTCAAAGTATAGGGTCCATTGTTTGGTAGAAAGAGCAAGAACATCCTTGTTTGGAAATTCAATCTCCATGGTTTGTTTTTCGGGTAACGGTGCTTCAGCCAGCTGATATGCAATTGCTTGTCCTTTGATGGCTCATCTTTCTGTGTATTGTATGTCGAATTCACTGAGATTCATGACCCATTTAACCAATCGTCCTGTAAGAGCTACCTTGCTGAGTAGATATTTGAGAGGATCAATTTTTGCGACTAGCTTAATGGTGTGTGCTAGCATATAATGTCGGAACTTCTGAGATGCGAAGACCACTGTTAGGCAAGCCTTTTCAATGAATGTATAGCTGAGTTCATAGCCATTCAATGTCCTACTGATATAATATATGGCCCGTTCCTTTCCTTGTTGATCTTCTTGTGCCAATAGTGCCCCCCAACGATGTATCTGTTGTTGAGATATATAGGATAAGTGGCTTTCCTACGACTGGTGGTACTAGAACTGGTGGATTCATCAGGTACTGTTTGATTTGGTAAAAAGATTCTGCACACTTGGTATCCCATCTGAATGGTACATTTTTGTGTAGCAAATGTTTAAATGGTAGACTTTTATCTGGTAGTTGAGCGATGAATCGCCTGATTGATTGAAGTCATCCTTGCAGAGATCTGAGTTGACTGATATTCTTTGGTGGTGGCATGTCCATAATGGCTTGTACCTTTGCTGGATCTACTTCGATACTTTTAGCTGAGACTATGTAGCCTAGTAACTTGCCTGATGTACCCCGAAGACACACTTCTTAGGGTTGAGCCTGACTTGGAATTTCTCCAATCGATCAAAGATCTTTGTTAGGATGCTGAGATGTTCTACTCGGGTGAAGGATTTAGCTAGTAAATTATGCACATAATCTTCCATAAATGTGTGCATCATGTCATGAAAGATTGTTGTCATTGCTCTTTGATAAGTGGCCCCTACATTCTTTAAACCAAAAGGCATAACATTCCAACAGTACGTTCCCCAAGGACAGGTGAACGCGGTTTTATCTTGATCTTTTGGAGTTATTTTGATTTGATTATAGCCTAAGAAACCGTCCATTAGTGAGAGCATTGCATGGCCTACTATGAGATCTACAATTATGTCGATACTGGGCAGAGGAAAGTCGTCTTTTGGACAAGCTTTGTTGACGTCTCTGAAGTCAGTGCATATTCTGATACTACCATCTGGTTTTGATACTGGAATGATGTTGGAAATCCATCTTGCATAGTCAATGGGTCGGATGAATCTGACATCTAATAGTTTCTTGAGTTCAGTTTTGACCATGTGTGCCACCTGTGGATTCATATTTCGTAGCTTTTGCTTGACTGGTTTAACTCCTAAAGAGATGGACAAGTGATGCATGATTAAGTGTGGATCCACTCCGGGCATATCGACATATGACCAAGCAAAGTTAATTTGTTGTTTTTGAAAGAAAATGATGAATGCTGATCTTTCTTCCTCTATCAGAGATTCTGCAAGGTGTAGGTTTCTGATTGCTTCTGTGGTACCAATGTTGATTGATTGAGTGGGCTCAATCAATATGGGTGATCACTCATGAAAGTGCTCAGGAGAGTTTCAAGTCTCCCATCTTTAGGTGCCTTAAAAAGGTTTTCACCCTCAAATGCGTTCTTTATTTTTACTTTTTTGTGATCTAGAGCTTCCATTGACTAGTTTTCAGCATCAGATCCTTTATTTGGTTTATTTTTGTGACTGAGAGACTTGGCACTCCTTGATTGACAGACATTGTTACTTTGTTCACTGGTAGAGCCTATTTCTGGATTTACGGTACATAGGTAATGAATAATAGATTCATCATCTGGGAAAATTGGTATATCATGGATTTCAGATTCATCCCAGTCGATGAGGTCAGGAAAGACAAGCGGTAAGGAATCATTAGGTGGATCAAGTTTTGCTACTGTAAGCGTTAGGATAGAGCTTTCATTGTGATTGTTCTTGGTTTTGAAGAGGTCCAGGATTTTGTCAAGGTCTTCAATGGTATTATCTTCCGCATAGACTTGTTCATAATGTTTCTGTTCGCTTTCCTTGGCGTCATAGATATTTTGTGGTCCAAATTCAAGAGGTCTATCTTTTGTGTTATGTTCTTCTTGAGAAAGGGATATGGAATCAGTATCATCAGGGATATTTGTAGTAGCATTGGAGCAGGTACCCCATTCATATTCATTGGAATCTGTCTCAGAGGCCTCATCCTAGATTCTATCAGTGCTGTAAACAGGTATGTTGTATGGTGAAAACAAATCTTTGATGATGGATACCATTTTGATAGTTTTTGTTGATTCTGTGTTAGATCCAGCTTCTACTTTTTGTATTTTCTCAAAGACTGTGCTTCCTCGGGAAGGAATAATGCTATCCGGAGATGATATTATTTGTTCTTGAGATATTGGTGTTTGAAAATGAGCTACTACTGCAGATATGGCCTTCGTGTGACTTAGAAGCATTCCCTGGTGTATCTTCTGATCTTGACGTTCCCATGCCTTGCGGATTGTTTTTGCTAATTCAAAGAGTGCTTCCTGCTAGGATTCTTCTTTGTACTTCTTCTTTACTTTCCATTGAGGTTTTGTAGTTATGCGGGGCGGCCGTTTTAATAGGAAAGTGAGCTCACAACCCAATCCTACTTTGTTTCTACTAGGCTGTGAAGGAAGATCTATAGGTTCAGTGACTCCTTCTTTGCATTTCCCAATAGGTCCTTTACCGTCATATCCCATTTGCTGCATGATTAAGTATCCTTTTCCATATAGGTGTGTTGGTAGAACAATGTCCAGAGCAGCTGCTCTATTATCTTCTTTCTCATCTTTGTATAACCAGCTAAGAACATCCTTGTCTTCTGATTCGTGTGCTATAGAGCCCAATTGGATGAAGGTACCATCAAATTTGGTGATGGGTTGAGTGGCCAAATGTGTTGATGTAGTAGGCAATCCATGAGATCTAGGTGATGTTGGTAATTTGGCCAAACATAAAGGCTCTAAAGAGTATTCTCCCATACCTTGGTCTTTGATTTGCATTTTCTATTTGAAATCTCCAAATAGGGAATTGGGCTTTGCTGTTTGTAGATCTGATGTTAAAGATCGCTGCTTTTCTCTATTATGAGGAACCAAACTGTCTTGGGCTTCCCCCATTGCGTTGCAATGTTGAAATGGATTGTGATCAACAGATATGGAGATTTCTTGTCTGTCATAAGGAAATTTGACACACTAGTGATACGTAGAAGGTACTTCTTGCATTTCATGTATCTAGGGTCGCCCTAACAAAATATTGTAGGTGAGATCTATGTCTAAGACCTGACATATAGTATCTTTTTGCACTAGTCCCACTTGAATAGGTAATATCACAGTTCCTTTAGAGGACCTTTCCTCATCATCATATGCCTTTATGGTAATCTTCTTGTAGGGATCAATAGACTCTTCTGAGAAGCCTAATGCATGGATAAGCTTTAAAGTACATATATTAAGTCCGGCTCCTCCATCTATTAAGACTCTTTTTACTCAGTGTTTGCAAACAATGACTTCAATATGGAGAGGAGTATTATGCGGATGGCTTAAGGAAGTATTGTCATACTCTGAGAAGGTGAGGTTATGAGGTCCTGTCATATGGGTGACCATGGCTTGAAATTTGTCTGTATCCAAATTTTGAGGGATGTTGGTTTCCAATATAGCTTGTTCCAATATGTCTTTGTGCTTTGGTGATAGTTTCAACAATTCTAGTATAGATATCTGAGCTGGAGTTTTGCGTAGTTGGCTAACCAAGTCATATTGGTTTTTTGGTGTAGTAGTTGTAGGTGCAGTATGTCCTTTCAAGACATATTTCTGAGTTCGGGTTGTTACATTGACAGATTCATGATCATGCCAATCTCGAATGGTGATGACATTTAATTGACGATCTTTAGATGATATATGGTTTATGGTGTTGTTGTAGATATGGTTGATATGAGCTCTATGTGTATCATCTGAGGTTGAAGCTCCATCTTTTTTGTAATTGGGGAGAGGGTTTTTAAAGGCTCCGTGATCACCATTTGTTTTGAGACCATCTACCATTAAGTCACCTCGATCAATCATGTTTTGCACCATGTGTTTCAATCTCATGCAATCGTTCGTTCGATGACCCTTGTTATGATGGAAATCACAATAGTGTGAATCATTCCACCAAGGTGGTTTGATTTGGGGTTCATAGTTGCTGATTGGAGGCAAAGAAAGAATCTTGTTTACCAAAAGTTCTCTGAATGCTGATTCTAGTGATTGCCCCAGTGGTGTGAAGATACGCTTTTGGAAATTGTTCGTGTTGTTGCGTGAATTGTTGTTAGGTCTTGGATTCATGTTTTTGCTTTGAGTATTTTTGGTGTTGTTTGTCTTGAGTTGTCCTTGATTGGTGTTTGGTTCATATGTGTTAGCATTTGGATTAGCATTTTTAGGATTTTGAGGATTTTCAGATAATGCAAGCACTGGTTGCTTAGATTTGGGATCATATGATTCATTGTTGCCTTCATTTTTGTTTCGAGTCCAAAATCGAGAATTGTCAAGGTTGGTGTTGTTCTGGTTATTGTAGTTTGATGAGTTTGTTCCTTCCTTGTAGAATTTGAGTGTTCCCTTTTTGACACATGCTTCCTCTACTTGAATGCCATTTTCAATTAATTTAGCAAAAGATTGTATGCACTGAAGTTTTAGCCTGTAACTCATTTCACCATTCAAGTTATCGATGAAGATTTCCATTTTCTCCTTTTCGGGAATATCTCGAGGATATCTGGAGACCATACGTCACCAGCGTTGAAGGAATATCATGAATGTTTCATTGTTCTTTTGTTTAGTATTGCAAACATCTAGCATAGTTATGGCGTGTTGGATGTTATAGGAATATTGGGTTATGAATTTGTTAACCAATTCATCAAATGATCTGACAGGTGGTGTAATTTTGGATAACCATTCCATTGTTTGCCCTCCCAGGCTTCTTGGGAATAACCTCATCAGATAGGTGTCATCATGAGCAAATTCGAGACTCATTGTGCAAAATTCTCGAACATGATCTTGGGGATCACTTTTTCCATCGTATTTGTCAAATTTAGGCACGTCTGAGTTTGGAGGAAAAGGCACCATGTTCAATCTTCTGTCAAATGGATAAGGACAAATTTCGTTTAAAGAGTACCGCACTGTTGTCCCTTGTTGCATATCCTATATTTATCTTTGTAACATTTGCATTTGTTGAGTAAGAGCAACCAAAGGTGCATTGTCTTGTCAAGGAAAAAGTTCTTCCCTTGTATTAGTTCTCAGTTGAAAAGGTGTGTTAAATGGTATATTTTGCTCTGGGGCTTCTAGCTCAGGTATACGCATTTCTGGTATACGTTGTTTTGGAATATGTTGCTCAGGTATGTGTTGTTCAAAGTTATGAGTTTCTTCTTCTCTTTGTTGTTCTTGATATGCATATTGTCGAGATCTGGTTTTAAAGATGTTTGTGTCTAAATCTTTGAGAAGTTTAACGCCTTTACTTGTGAGCATGAGCAGATATTTTTCTTTGTCATTTTCCATAAGCCTTTCTACAAGTTTTTGGAATGAAGGGTTTTCCTGACATTCCTAAAGAAGTGCTTCAGAAATTTCAGTCTCTTCTAAGTGTGGAACTTCAAAAGGATTTGACAATCTTTGATTCATACTAGATTTTGCGTGTGTCTCACTTTGTTGGTTTCTTTGAGAGCGAGTAATAGGCATTTTAGTAAAAACTTTCAGTGATGAAGGGGAAAAAATCCTCTTCGATGTGTTGCTTGGTGGTGGGTGGTTCTAGTTAAGATGTGTTATAAGTGATACACCCATCGGGCAAAAATGCTGGATTGATCTTTCCTCTGTGGTTTATGATTTGATTAAAAGCAGACTTTTGACAGTAGGCTCTTGTCTTTAAGGGTTCTTTGTCAAATTCGTTGGATTTTTTTTGGATATAACGTTTGACGTGATGAAGGAATACCCGATGAGATTTGAAGTGTTGACGATTGATGTATAAAAACTTATTTCTCTTGATGAATTTGAAAAAACTAGGTTGTTGTTTCTTCAACGTGATGTTACGATAAAGGTTCTTTCTTCTTAGAATATGGGGATTAGTCATGCATGAGTGATCAATGGTTTCCTTTGATTTGTTTGGATTCAGTTGATCTTGTTTGCAAAATTTCAAATCTTACTCTATCAAAGTGAAGGTTTAGATGCCCCTTCACGACAAAGCGTGTCAAATGATATGGATAAAAACCTCTCGATATGGAGACTTGATTTGACAACTTGAAATTTTTAAACAAGTGTTTTTGAGATGAAATCCGTGAGATGGTAAAGGATTCTGTTGATACTGATGATGAGGTTTCCGGATTATGATAAGATAGACATGTTTTATAGCGCGATCAGTTTTAGGATTTTTACAATGTTTGTTTTGACACAAATTTAGCTCAAGAAATAGTTTTTAACAGTTTGTTTTTTGTCACTCTATTTTGATGAAAAATGTTGTTGATAATGAGAGGCTTTTGAAAATGTTTTCAAAATTTTTTAAATTCCTCACGGTTTTGCCTTCTGTTTATACGTTTTTGATCATGCGCTAAAACAGAGACTACATGCGCTACCAAAGTTACTCCACGCGCTAAAATAATTGTTGGGAAAAATGGTGTCTCAACCTTGCATTTATGTGAGGTTACTATTTATAGTAAGTTTTCATTTGAGCACGAAATGGTGTGAAACTCTCCCTGAAGCTTCTGGTTGGCTAGATAAGCATTCCGGTAAAGTTGCGTCGCAAGGTCACAGCTAGTTTTGAAGATATTAAAGTTTTCGTCTTGGAGGGGTGCAATAAAATGTTTAAACTTAATTTTAGGGACATTAGAGGCTCTGAAACGCCCTGAAAAGTGGCCGTAACCGGCGAAGCCGGCTACGAGGTGATAGAGCACTTCGCGAGCTTTCCGGCGCTTCAAACGGTTCGTCAATCGGACACCCGGTTCTCAAGTTATGGCCTCCGGAAGTTTGTACTCCTGAAATAGGAAAAATAATTTGTATCGGATACATAAATGAGCTGTAAAAGGGAGTGACACGTGTTGATGTGTGCTTTAACATGTCATAGAAGGGAGATAAGGTCGGCTACACCTTATTGGGTGGTTTTAGCCCATGGTTTTGTAATACCATTTGACGGTTTCTTGTATTGTATCTCCTATTTATGAGGTGTGTGAGATAGAGGTTGTGTGTAAGAGTCTTATGGCTATTGAGTTGCCTCTGAATCTCTGTTTAGTGCTACTCCTGCGAAGAGCTTGCTCTGCAAGTATGTTGTAATCTGTTTTTGATTGCTGAATAAAATATTGAGCTGCTTTTGGAGGGTGGGGTTTTTCTCCCGAAAGGGTTTTCCCCACGTAAATCATTGTGTTGTGGTATGAATGCTATTTTCTCTATTTCTATTTTCTGTAACTGTTGTAACGATCTAAAAAAGTTTTGCATTACCCTCCTCTCAAGGTTAGTGTAGGAAGTTGTTTCCGCTACTTTACTTCCTTAGAAGTCGTATCAGAGCCTGATCACCTTTGGTTTCAATTGTGGGCACTTGAGTTTTTTGAACTAATCCAGATTTGAGTGGGAGCTTGTGCAGAAGACACTTTTTAATCTTGTTGCAGGAATATTCAGATGGCGAGTTCATCAGGGAGAATAGAGGTGGAGAAATTTAATGGAAGTAATTTTTAGATGTGGAAGCTGAAGATGGAAGATCTGCTAATAGATCGAGATCTTTGGGATGCTGTTGATGCGAATGTCCAAAGGCCCTCAGATCCTACTGCGGCAACTCAATATGATGTTATGGACCGAAAAGCCAAGGGTCTAATCAGACTGTACCTGGCAGACTTTGTTCTAATCAATGTCCATGAAGAAAACTCTGCAAAGAAGCTATGGACTAAGCTTGGTGAGATGTATCAAGTGAAATCTTTATTAACTCAAATTTTCTTAAGAAAGAAATTGTATTCCTTGAAGATGGAAGAGGGTGGATGAATTGCAGACCACCTGCAAGCATTCAATATGTTGGTGGCTCAATTAGTATCCGTCGGTGTTAAGATGGACGAGGAGGAGAAATGTCAGATCTTGCTTTCCTCTTTGCCTGATTCGTGGGATTCTCTTGTTATGGCTATCGGTAGTACTTCTATTGTTTTTAAATTTGAAGACGTGGTGGGTGCCCTACTCGGTGAAGAGATGCGAAGGAAGGTATCCATCAGTTCAAAGGAAGCCCTAACCGTTCGTGGAAGACCTAAGGAGAAAGGCAAGAAGAATGAGAAGCGTGACAAGTCCAAATCCAAAGGGAGATCGAAATCTCCTGAAAAGTCCAAAGTCATTTGCTGGAACTACGGTAAATCGGGTCACATCCGTAAGGACTGCAAAGAAGAAAAGAAGAAGAAGAAAAAGAAAAGGTTCGATTCTGATTCTGAGTCTGACAAGGAAGATGGTGATGCTTTTATTGCGGCTTTGGCGGCTCATGCAGGTAATGAAGCCTGGCTAATTGACTCAGGTGCATCTTTTCATATGACTTCTAATAGAGATTGGTTTTCTGAATATGAAGGATTTAATGGAGGTAAGGTGTACTTGGGTGATGATTCACATCTAGACATTGTTGGTCGAGGTAAAGTTAGAATCAGGTTTTCTGATGGTAGAATAAAAGGATTAATGGTGTGCTGCATATCCCTGGTTTAAAACGAAACCTATTATCTGTGAGCAAACTGATAGATGCGGGTGTGCAGGTAGTCTTTTCTGAAGCAGGATGTAAGATGATTAAGGGTGCTATGGTAGTTGCTAGAGGTGTCAGGTTTGGCACTTTGTATAAGCTTGAAGCATACACTGTTAAATGTAATAGCACTTCTGTAAAAAGCAAATCTGCGGATACTTCACTGGAAGATTTGAAGGTTTCACCTTCAGCAGATGGAAATGGTTTTTGGGTACCTAAGGGTGCTCTTTCGTCTGAAGCAGAGTTACCTGCAGAGAAGACTATGTTATGGCACCAGAGACTTGGCCACATTGGAGAAAAGGGTCTAAGAACCTTGAAAAATAAAAATCTTGTTGAAGGTTTGAATGATTGTAATCTTGACTTTGATTTCTGTGAGCATTGCATTTATGGAAAACAAAACCGCATTCAGTTTTACTCTAGTTCTCATAAAACTTGTGGTGTTTTGGATCTTATCCATTCTAATGTGTTTGGTCCAGTAGATGTCTCTTCGATTGGAAAATCCACATATTATGTTTCATTTATTGATGATTTTAGTAGAAGGACATGGGTTTGTTTTCTAAAGAGTAAATCTGAAGTTTTTAGTCGTTTTAAAGAATTTAAAGCAATGGTTGAGTTGCAGACTGGAAAGAAAATAAAATGTTTGAGAACTGATAATGGTGGTGAGTTTTGCTCTAATGATTTTGATAGATTCTGTAAAGACTGTGGAATTAACAGGCATAAGACAACTCCGTATTCTCCACAACAGAATGGAGTTGCAGAAAGAATGAACAGGACACTGATGGAGAAGGCTAGGAGTATGTTGAGTGATGCTGGTCTTGAACAAAAATTTTGGGCTGAAGCTGTTGCCACTGCTTGCTACCTGATTAACAGGTCTCCTACATCAGCTTTTGTTGAGAAAATTCCTATGGAAGCATGGTCAGGTCACAAGCCTTCATTGAGACATCTTAGAGTTTTTGGTTGCGAGGCATATGCACATGTGCCAAAGGAGAAGCGAACAAAGTTGGAGAACAAGGCTGTGAAATGTATCTTCATCGGGTATAGTTATGGTGTGAAAGGATACAAGCTTTGGGACCCTGTTGCACAAAAGGTAATTCACAATAGAAGTGTTATTTTTAGAGAAATTAAGTCTCCTTCTGTTACATTGCAGCCAGAACAGACTAAAAAAGAAGATGTGATTCAACTTCCTTCTACACCTGAAAGAGTTGAATCGAGACCCCTAGATAGGCAAGAATTTGAGCAGAGCTCATCTAGCTCTGAATCTTCAGAAGAGGAGGAAGAACCTCCAACTCAGCTTGTTCGAAGGTCTACAAGACATAGACAACCACCTGAAAGGTATTCACCTGATGATTGGAGATGTATTTTTGCTCTGAATACTAGTGTGGATGAACCGAAATCTGTAGAAGAGGCATTAGGTATGAATGATGCAGAATCCTGGAAGATTGCTATGGAGGAAGAAATGACAGCTTTGAAAAAGAATGATACATGGGATCTTGTACCATTGCCATAAGGACGAAAACCTATTGGTTGTAAATGGGTGTTCAAGAAAAAGATTGGTTCAGATGGAAGCATTGAGAAGTATAAAGCAAGGTTGGTTGCAAAAGGCTACTCTCAGGTTGAGGGTGTTGATTACGGTGAGATATTTTCTCCTGTTGCAAAAATGACGTCCATTAGATTTTTGCTTTCTATTGCTACTGCTTATGATTTAGAGGTTGAGCAAATGGATGTGAAAACTGCTTTCCTTCATGGTGATTTGGAGGAAGATATTTATATGACACAGCTAGAGCACTATGTGGTGAAAGGCAAAAGTAATTTGGTCTGTAAATTGAAGAAATCTTTGTATGGCCTCAAACAAAGTCCTAGGATGTGGTACCAAAAATTTGATACATATGTGTTGAGTTTGGGATTTGAACGTTCTAAATCAGATCACTGTGTTTATTATAAATCTGATGGTGATCATTTCTTATTCATTGCATTGTATGTTGATGATATGTTATTCATTGGTAAAGGGAAAGGTATGATTTCAGAACTGAATTCTCAGCTCGTAGCTAAATTTGAAATGAAAGATCTTGGTGCAGCAAAGCACATTCTTGGGATGGAAATTAGAAGAGATAGGGTAAACAGAAAGCTATGGCCAGGTCAGAGTAAGTATGTGAATTCAGTGTTACAGAGGTTGAACATGCAGAATTGTAGACCATTGAGTGTTCCTTTTACAGTTGGAATGAAACTATCTATTTCAGATTGTCCTACATCCCCATTGGAGATGGAAGACATGAGCAGAGTGCCTTACCAGAGTGCAGTTGGAAGCTTGATGTATGCTATGGTCTGTACTAGACCAGACATTGCCCAAGCAGTGGGAGTACTTTCTAGATATATGTCTAATCCTGGTAGAGTTCATTGGGATGCAGTCAAAAGAGTCTTCAGATATTTGAAGGGTACTTCAGAGTATTCTTTGTGTTATCATGGTAATTCAGTTGGAGACATGACTTCAATTGATATCCATGGTTATGTGGATTCAGATTGGGTAGGTGATATTGATAGCAGAAGATACACTAGTGCATATGTGTTTACTTTGTTTGGTGGTGCAATTAGTTGGATGAGTAAGCGACAGGCTGTGGTTGCTTTATCCACTATTGAAGCAGAGTATATGGCAGCTACTCATGCTTGTAAAGAGGCCATTTGGCTTAAGAGACTGTGTTCGGATATTGGAATAAAACAAGGTATAGTGACAGTTTACTGTGACAGTCAGAGTGCAATTAGCCTAGCTAAGAACCCGACATTTCATGCCCGGACCAAACATATTGATGTTCAGTATCATTTTGTTAGAGATATGGTCGAAGATGGTAGGGTGAAGCTGGTTAAGGTGGACACTTTGATGAATGTTGCAGATGCTTTAACTAAGGCTGTGAGCACAGAGAAGTTCAGATGGTGTTCAGATTCTATGGGCCTTATGGCTCCTAGCAATTGATTCATTGTGTTGACATTCCCTTCCGCTCATGCAAGGTGTTCGACAAGTGGGAGATTTGTTGGGAAAAATGGTGTCTCAACCTTGCATTTATGTGAGGTTACTATTTATAGTAAGTTTTCATTTGAGCACGAAATGGTGTGAAACTCTCTCTGAAGCTTCTGGTTGGCTAGATAAGCATTCCGGTAAAGTTGCGTCGCAAGGTCACAGCTAGTTTTGAAGATATTAAAGTTTTTGTCTTGGAGGGGTGCAATAAAATGTTTAAAATTAATTTTAGGGACTTTAGAGGCTCCGAAATGCCCTGAAAAGTGGCCGTAACCGGCAAAGCCGGTTACGAGGTGATAGAGCACTTCGCGAGCTTTCCGGCGCTTCAAACGGTTCATCAATCGGACACCCGGTTCTCAGGTTATGGCCTCCGGAAGTTTGTACTCCTGAAATAGGAAAAATAATTTGTATCGGATACATAAATGAGCTGTAAAAGGGAGCGACACGTGTTGATGTGTGCTTTAACATGTCATAGAAGGGAGATAAGGTCGGCTACACCTTATTTGGTGGTTTTAGCCTATGGTTTTGTAATACCGTTTGACAGTTTCTTGTATTGTATCTCCTATTTATGAGGTGTGTGAGATAGAGGTTGTGTGTAAGAGTCTTATGGCTATTGAGTTGCCTCTGAATCTCTGTTTAGTGCTACTCCTGCGAAGAGCTTGCTCTGCAAGTATGTTGTAATCTGTTTTTGATTGTTGAATAAAATATTGAGCTGCTTTTGGAGGGTGGGGTTTTTCTCCCGAAAGGGTTTTCCCCACGTAAATCATTGTGTTGTGGTATGAATGCTATTATATCTATTTCTATTTTCTGTAACTGTTGTAACGATCTGAAAAAGTTTTGTATTACCCTCCTCTCAAGGTTAGTGTAGGAAGTTGTTTCCGCTACTTTACTTCCTTACAAGTGGTATCAGAGCCTGATCACCTTTGGTTTCAATTGTGGGTAGTTGGGTATTTTGAACTAATCCAGATTTGAGTGGGAGCTTGTGCAGATGACACTTTTTGATCTTGTTGCAGGAATATTCAGATGGCGAGTTCGTCAGGGAGAATAGAGGTGGAGAAATTTAATGGAAGTAATTTTGAGATGTGGAAGCTGAAGATGGAAGATCTGCTAATAGATCGAGATCTTTGGGATGCTGTTGATGTGAATGTCCAAAGGCCCTCAGATCCTACTGCGGCAACTCAGTATGATGTTATGGACCAAAAAGCCAAGGGTCTAATCAGACCGTGCCTGGCAGACTCTGTTCTAATCAATGTCCATGAAGAAAACTCTGCAAAGAAGCTATGGACTAAGCTTGGTGAGATGTATCAAGTGAAATCTTTATTAAATCAAATTTTGTTAAGAAAGAAATTGTATTCCTTGAAGATGGAAGAGGGTGGACGAATTGCAGACCACCTGGAAGCATTCAATATGTTGGTGGCTCAATTAGTATCCGTCGGTGTTAAGATGGACGAGGAGGAGAAATGTCAGATCTTGCTTTGCTCTTTGCCTGATTCATGGGATTCTCTTGTTATGGCTATCGGTAGTACTTCTATTGTTTTGAAATCTGAAGACGTGGTGGGTGCCCTACTCGGTGAAGAGATGCGAAGGAAGGTATCCATCAGTTCAAAGGAAGCCCTAACCGTTCGTGGAAGACCTAAGGAGAAAGGCAAGAAGAATGAGAAGCGCGACAAGTCCAAATCCAAAGGGAGATCGAAATCTCCTGGAAAGTCCAAAGTCATTTGCTGGAACTGCGGTAAACCGGGTCACATCCGTAAGGACTGCAAAGAAGAAAAGAAGAAGAAGAAAAAGAAAAGGTTCGATTCTGATTCTGAGTCCGACAAGGAAGATGGCGATGCTTTTATTGCGGCTTTGGCGACTCATGCAGGTAATGATGCCTGGCTAATTGACTCAGGTGCATCTTTTCATATGACTTCCAATAGAGATTGGTTTTCTGAATATGAAGGATTTAATGGAGGTAAGGTGTACTTGGGTGATGATTCACATCTAGACATTATTGGTCGAGGAAATGTTAGAATCAGGTTTTCTGATGGTAGAATAAAAAGGATTAATGGTGTGCTGCATATCCCTGGTTTAAAACGAAACCTGTTATCTGTGAGCAAACTGATAGATGCGGGTGTGCAGGTAGTCTTTTCTGAAGCAGGATGTAAGATGATTAAGGGTTCTATGGTAGTTGCTAGAGGTGTCAGGTTTGGCACTTTGTATAAGCTTGAAGCATACACTGTTGAATGTAATAGCACTTCTGTAAAAAGCAAATCTGCAGATACTTCACTGGAAGATTTGAAGGTTTCACCTTCAGCAAATGGAAATGGTTTTTGGGTACCTAACGGTGCTCTTTCGTCTGAAGCAAAGTTACCTGCAGAGAAGACTATGTTATGGCACCAAAGACTTGGCCACATTGGAGAAAAGGGTCTAAGAACCTTGAAAAATAAAAATCTTGTTGAAGGTTTGAATGATTGTAATCTTGACTTTGATTTCTGTGAGCATTGCATTTATGGAAAACAAAACCGCGTTCAGTTTTACTCTAGTTCTCATAAAACTTGTGGTGTTTTGGATCTTATCCATTCTGATGTATTTGGTCCAGTAGATGTCTCTTCAATTGGAAAATCCACATATTATGTTTCATTTATTGATGATTTTAGTAGAAGGACATGGGTTTATTTTCTAAAGAGTAAATCTGAAGTTTTTAGTCATTTTAAGGAATTTAAAGAAATGGTTGAGTTGCAGACTGGAAAGAAAATAAAATGTTTGAGAACTGATAATGGCGGTGAGTTTTGCTCTAATGATTTTGATAGATTCTGTAAAGACTGTGGAATTAACAGGCATAAGACAACTCCGTATTCTCCACAGCAGAATGGAGTTGCAGAAAGAATGAACAAGACACTGATGGAGAAGGCTAGGAATATGTTGAGTGGTGCTGGTCTTGAACAAAAGTTTTGGGCTGAGGCTGTTGCCACTGCTTGCTACCTGATTAACAGGTCTCCTACATCAGCTCTTGTTGATAAAATGCCTATGGAAGCATGGTCAGGTCACAAGCCTTCATTGAGACATCTTAGAGTTTTTGGTTGCGAGGCATATGCACATGTGCCAAAGGAGAAGCGAACAAAGTTGGAGAACAAGGCTGTGAAATGTATCTTCATCGGGTATAGTTATGGTGTGAAAGGATACAAGCTTTGGGACCCTATTGCACAAAATGTAATTCACAGTAGAAGTGTTATTTTTAGAGAAATTAAGTCTCCTTCTGTTACATTGCAGCCAGAACAGACTAAAAAAGAAGATGTGATTCAACTTCCTTCTACACCTGAAAGAGTTGAATCGAGACCCCTAGATAGGCAAGAATTTGAGGAGAGCTCATCTAGCTCTGAATCTTCAGAAGAGGAGGAAGAACCTCCAACTCAGCTTGTTCGAAGGTCTACAAGACATAGACAACCACCTGAAAGGTATTCACCTGATGATTGGAGATGTATTTTTGCTCTGAATACTAGTGTGGATGAACCGAAATCTGTAGAAGAGGCATTAGGTATGAATGATGCAGAATCCTGGAAGATTGCTATGGAGGAAGAAATGACAGCTTTGAAAAAGAATGATACATGGGATCTTGTACCATTGCCTGAAGGACGAAAACCTGTTGGTTGTAAATGGGTGTTCAAGAAAAAGATTGGTTCAGATGGAAGCATTGAGAAGTATAAAGCAAGGTTGGTTGCAAAAGGCTACTCTCAGGTTGAGGGTGTTGATTACGGTGAGATATTTTCTCCTGTTGCAAAAATGACGTCCATTAGATTTTTGCTTTCTATTGGTACTGCTTATGATTTAGAGGTTGAACAAATGGATGTGAAAACTGCTTTCCTTCATGGTGATTTGGAGGAAGATATTTAAATGACACAGCCAGAGCACTATGTGGTGAAAGGCAAAAGTAATTTGGTCTGTAAATTGAAGAAATCTTTGTATGGCCTCAAACAAAGTCCTAGGATGTGGTACCAGAAATTTGATACATATGTGTTGAGTTTGGGATTTGAACGTTCTAAATCAGATCACTGTGTTTATTATAAATCTGATGGTGATCATTTCTTATTCATTGCATTGTATGTTGATGATATGTTATTCATTGGTAAAGGGAAAGGTATGATTTCAGAACTGAAGTCTCAGCTCACTGCTAAATTTGAAATGAAAGATCTTGGTGCAGCAAAGCACATTCTTGGGATGGAAATTAGAAGAGATAGGGTAAACAGAAAGCTATGGCCAGGTCAGAGTAAGTATGTGAATTCAGTGTTACAGAGGTTGAACATGCAGAATTGTAGACCATTCAGTGTTCCTTTTACAGTTGGAATGAAACTATCTATTTCAGATTGTCCTACATCCCCATTGGAGATGGAAGACATGAGCAGAGTGCCTTACCAGAGTGCAGTTGGAAGCTTGATGTATGCTATGGTCTGTACTAGACCAGACATTGCCCAAGCAGTGGGAGTACTTTCTAGATATATGTCTAATCCTGGTAGAGTTCATTGGGATGCAGTCAAAAGAGTCTTCAGATATTTGAAGGGTACTTCAGAGTATTCTTTGTGTTATCATGGTAATTCAGTTGGAGACATGACTTCCCTTGATATCCATGGCTATGTGGATTCAGATTGGGCAGGTGATATTGATAACAGAAGATCCACCAGTGCTTATGTGTTTACTTTGTTTGGTGGTGCAATTAGTTGGATGAGTAAGCGACAGGCTGTGGTTGCTTTATCCACTACTGAAGCAGAGTATATGGCAGCTACTCATGCTTGTAAAGAGGCCGTTTGGCTTAAGAGACTGTGTTCGGATATTGGAATAAAACAAGGGATAGTGACAGTTTACTGTGACAGTCAGAGTGCAATTAGCCTAGCTAAGAACCCGACATTTCATGCCCGGACCAAACATATTGATGTTCAGTATCATTTTTTTAGAGATATGGTCGAAGATGGTAGGGTGAAGCTGGTTAAGGTGGACACTTTGATGAATGTTGCAGATGCTTTAACTAAGGCTGTGAGCACAGAGAAGTTCAGATGGTGTTCAGATTCTATGGGCCTTATGGCCCCTAGCAATTGATTCATTGTGTTGACATTCCCTTCCGCTCATGCAAGGTGTTCGACAAGTGGGAGATTTGTTGGGAAAAATGGTGTCTCAACCTTGCATTTATGTGAGGTTACTATTTATAGTAAATTTTCATTTGAGCACGAAATGGTGCGAAACTCTCTCTGAAGCTTCTGGTTGGCTAGATAAGCATTCCGGTAAAGTTGCGTCGCAAGGTCACAGCTAGTTTTGAAGATATTAAAGTTTTCATCTTGGAGGGGTGCAATAAAATGTTTAAACTTAATTTTAGGGACTTTAGAGGCTCCGAAACGCCCTGAAAAGTGGCCGTAATCGGCAAAGCCGGTTACGAGGTGATAGAGCACTTCGCGAGCTTTCCGGTGCTTCAAACGGTTCGTCAATCAGACACCCGTTTCTCAAGTTATGGCCTCTGAAAGTTTGTACTCCTGAAATAGGAAAAATAATTTGTATCGGATACATAAATGAGCTGTAAAAGGGAGTGACACGTGTTGATGTGTGCTTTAACACGTCATAGAAGGGAGATAAGGTCGGCTACACCTTATTGGGTGGTTTTAGCCCATGGTTTTGTAATACCGTTTGACGGTTTCTTGTATTGTATCTCCTATTTATGAGGTGTGTGAGATAGAGGTTGTGTGTAAGAGGCTTATGGCTATTGAGTTGCCTCTGAATCTCTTTTTAGTGCTACTCCTACGAAGAGCTTGCTCTGCAAGTATGTTGTAATCTGTTTTTGATTGCTGAATAAAATATTGAGCTGCTTTTGGAGGGTGGGGTTTTTCTCCCGAAAGGGTTTTCCCCACGTAAATCATTGTGTTGTGGTATGAATGCTATTATATCTATTTCTATTTTCTATAACTGTTGTAACGATCTGAAAAAGTTTTGCATTACCCTCCTCTCAAGGTTAGTGTAGGAAGTTGTTTCCGCTACTTTACTTCCTTACAAGTGGTATCAGAGCCTGATCACCTTTGGTTTCAATTGTGGGCAGTTGGGTTTTTTGAACTAATCCAGATTTGAGTGGGAGCTTGTGCAGAAGACACTTTTTGATCTTGTTGCAGGAATATTCAGATGGCGAGTTCGTCAGGGAGAATAGAGGTGGAGAAATTTAATGGAAGTAATTTTGAGATGTGGAAGCTGAAGATGGAAGATCTGCTAATAGATCGAGATCTTTGGGATGCTGTTGATGCGAATGTCCAAAGGCCCTCAGATCCTACTGCGGAAACTCAGTATGATGTTATGGACCGAAAAACCAAGGGTCTAATCAGACTGTGCCTGGCAGACTCTGTTCTAATCAATGTCCATGAAGAAAACTCTGCAAAGAAGCTATGGACTAAGCTTGGTGAGATGTATCAAGTGAAATCTTTATTAAATCAAATTTTGTTAAGAAAGAAATTGTATTCCTTGAAGATGGAAGAGGGTGGACGAATTGCAGACCACCTAGAAGCATTCAATATGTTGGTGGCTCAATTAGTATCCGTCGGTGTTAAGATGGACGAGGAGGAGAAATGTCAGATCTTGCTTTGCTCTTTGCCTGATTCGTGGGATTCTCTTGTTATGGCTATCGGTAGTAGGGTATGTGCAAGCTAATGAGTCACAAATTCGTAGAAGTCTGGGCGTTGGAAAATGCGCTCCGCAAAACGGGCCCCCGTTTTTAAAAAACGGGGGCCTGTTATAAAAAACGGGGGCCCGTTAATGGTTCGGGCTCCCGAGATGAAAGGTCACGGGGTGCCGAAGCCAGATAAAACGGGCCCCCGTTTTTTAAAAACGGGCCCCCGTTTTTTAAAAACGGGCCCCCGTTTGTAAACAAAACGGGCCCCCGTTTTTAAACAAAACGGGGGCCCGTTTTTAAAAAACGGGGGCCCGTTTTGAAAAGCTATTTTTACCCTTTTTTTTGGATAATTTTTCATTTTACTGTTGCACAAGAAGATATCAAAAACGGGCCCCTGTGCTGTGGTTTCCACTTCAAACCTCCACCACTATCCCAGGTGCACATTCTGTCACCTATTTTCACAGTTCATAATTTTCTTGTATATTTTTCTTTTTTTTTGGTGTATTATTTAGTTTTTTTATTATTATTTTAGTTTTTTTTAATAGTAGCATATAAATAAATTATTTTTTATATTTGTAAATTCTTGATTTTGATGTAAAATATTTTTGAACAGTTAACCCTAAACCGTAATCAACAAATTTAGAAACCAAAACCAAACCTAGATAATTAACAAAATGAAATCGACACAAACAAAAAACCAAAAATGAAATGGGAACAAAAACAAAAACGTTCGAAAATGAAATCAACACAAACAAAAAACCGAAAATGAAATGGAAACAAAAACAAAAACGTTCGAAAATGAAATCGACACAAACAAAAAACCAAAAATGAAATGGAAACAAAAACAAAAATGTTCGAAAATGAAATTGACATAAAACCGAACATATGTACCTAAATTATTCTTAATCCTCATTAGGCAATACAAAAGTTACCACTAAATTAGTATAACCTTAAAAGTAATTAACATTAAGTTTTTCAAATTTTAGATATGAAAGTTTAGGCTTAGGTTTATGCCATGTCATGGCATAAAAGTCCTATTATGTCATGTGATGGTATAAAAGGATCAATTATGGACACAATTTTAGAGCAAAACTAGATAAGTTACTAAAATTGGAGTTTGGTTTACATAGGTTCATAAAGGAAGCTAATATGCCAAATATATAATTCATTAATACAAAATAAAAAATATTCTTGATTTATAATGTTGATTGATAATGAGTTTTCTAAATGGGGTGCTAATTATATATACATCTGAAAGATTTGAAAAATATAATTCCCAAGAAGTATTTTGAATATACAATTGAGGATATATATAATCTCATGGTTAAAGATGCTTAATTTCAATGAAAGTTATTTTTTGTATTACTATGTAAGAAATCCATAAATGGAATGAAAGTAAGACATGGCCATCTAGCATAGATCATCTTATATGTTGAAGGAGTATTTTGAGTTATATTAGAATTATTTGATGTGATTAAGTCCTAATTTTAGGATATGTAGAGTTCTTTTACTTTTAAGGTTGAAATAAAACATGGTGATTATGTTTTATTATCACTTTTATGCTTAACCTAGGTAAAAGTTTTAATGGAATTATTTTCATATTTAGATATATAGATCACAACTTATTATTATTTGTATGTTTCTTGTTTCTTTGAAAGAAATGCATATTGATTTATTTATAAGTAATAATTTATCTAATTATGCATTTATGAAATATATAGAAATTGAGATTTTTTTATTGAGGCTAATTAATTTTAAAACTCAATGGTTATATCCACTATCTAATGATGTAATATATCCAATGTTCTCCCCTTCTTACATATATTTGAACAAGAGATGGAATATTTCAAGACTTGAATGCAACCCTTATGTAAACTTTAATGATGTACATCTACTGATCCTCCTCACTAACCAAGAAACACTAGACTAACTCCATTAATGAATATTTCGAATTTAAAACCTATCAAATGTCTATAAAACATGAGAGAACCTAAAGGGTCTATATCCTCCTTGCCTAATGAGAGAGCAACATTTCTTTGAAAGTCCCAATGAGCCTCAAATGATCCTAATGAATGTAGGGCAGTCTTAATGAACCTAAGAAAGTCCTAATGAGCCTAAGAAAGCAATAATGAACTTGGGACAATCCTAATGAACCTAGGATAGTCCTAATGAACCTACGATAGTGTAAACAAGCCTAGTATAGTGTAAGAAAAAAACACTACAAAAAAGACCTCAAATGCGTTAAATGAATTTCCCAATAACGCACTCGTGTTTATCTTTTTTTGGTCATTTGGCTACCTTTTTTTACAACATCTTGGTGTATACGCCCCTAAGAAGACCTTTTCCTCAAAACTTTCTTGGATCATGAACTCCTCATGTGCACCAAACATTTAAGTTGCCACTTGGAAGCTTCTAATGCACACAATCCTTTCAATCAATCTACTCCATTGATCTCTCAAAACAATCTTAGTATTTAATCCTCTATCCTTCATTTCTTATTCAACTTTGTAAGAGAATTTGTGTATGGATTGATATCCTAAATTTTATAGAAAGATTATATATGAAAACAAATGATTGCGGAGTTTTATAATAAATGATTTATAGGAAATAATATTTTTTGAAGACCTTTTGTAAATTATAATCTTGTGTAGATTTGATTATGGGAGAAATTTAATGGTGAAATATGCTTAACTCTTCAAAAGTTTTGATGTTTTGTCTTTACATGACAACCACTTAGAATATAATATGTTTTAAGTATGTCATTTATAGTCATGGGAGATTAGTTTTTTTTTAAGATTGTTTGAAGACTAATCAATGTAATATGAATTGATGACAATTATCTCAAAACTACGTAATTAAATTCTAATAGATTTATGATGTTTCATTGAAAGTTTTTATTAAGTTTTATGCGCAAATTTTATATTTCAAGATTCAATAGTATGTACATGTATATTTTTTTAAGTTCAATATTATATTATATATTTCATGTGTATCTCATTCAACAACATAGAAATGTTACTATTTATAAATGTTTTTTTTTAATTTAGTAAAATAGATTCTTCTTTGACATAGAGTTGTATATAATTCATGTATATCTTTATATATGCAGGAGTTCTTTGCCATCATGGATGTTTTTGACATAGATGAACTATTAGGTGAAAATCCCCCACCACAACCCCCTCCTCCTCCTCCTCCTCCTGCACCACCACCACCACCACCACCACAACCCCCTAGATTGGATGAAATTCGTTTAAGAGAACGAATTAATGAAAACCTACAAGTGATTGAACAAAACATTGCTGCTATCCAAAATGAGCAAGTCACGCCACCCCATCTTGTAGAGTTTGCAAAATCAATGCAAATTGTTGTCGAGTCAGTTAGATCTGTTGATTCTCAATTAGATCAATTTCATAGACGACGACAAGAGTTGCGTGATTTTTATGCCGATGGTTTAACTTATAGACAAATCACAGATTTGAAAATAACCAAAGCTCATTTATGTCCATATTTTACCAACCCAAAAACAAGAGAACCAATGCAACCTAACCAGAAAAGAATTTCAATTAGGTGGTGTGTGCATCCAAAAATGGCTAGATACTTTTGGGATAGATGGTGGATGGTTTTTGATTATCCACCACATCGTAATTATGAGGTCCCTTTTTATTTTTTGAAGAAATTATACTGTGAGTTTGTAATGAACCAAAAACCAAATTATTTTGATATTAAGTCATTCCAGGGTGTTGGTCGTGGAATGCCACAGCATAGATTAGGGGCACGGAGTAATAATCCCCTACCGGATCCACCCATAGTTCCACTTGTTGCTCCATCGATTCCTGCAGATGTCCAAAATACATCATTCATTTCGACATTAGATGCTTTGACTTCCCTCACAGGGAACCTGAGTGAGCAAGCTGCTCACATGGCATCTGCTCCTCGATGGATGCCACATATGTGTTCGAGTTGTCATGAGACGTGTGTAGGTCCTACTACTGCTGCAGGATCTACTTCAGTTCTAGATGAGCATGATGCAGCAGATGATAGTATGATGACATCTTATATGGATTTTCTTTGCTCGGATGTTCATCTTGACCAGGTATAGATATATATAATATACATGTACATGTCAATGTTTTTATGTACTTTATTAAATATAGGTATAAACTAAGTGCATCTCTTTTTTTATACAATCTAATACTTCATTAAATAAATTTTGTTTATGTAGATAAGGACTACGCCTAATATTAGAGTTAATATTGCATCTACTGGAAGACAACTCGGCACACCTTATGGGGTATAGTATAAATTTCTATCTAGACATTGTACTAGATCTTTTTAAGTTAATATGCTATCATCGTATATTATATAAATTTTCATGTTGATACATTGAATGCTTCTTTCTCCAGGATTCAGGTCATGAGGGACCCTCTACATCACATCGAGAAGAGGGTCTGACTATTGTGACACCATCTATGGTATGTATCTTATAATTCTTAACTTAAATATGAACTCTTAAAATATTGTAACTTTACTTGAAATTATTTAGTACACATATATATGTTCACTAAATATGATTTCATTAAATGCATGTATGCAGGTGGACACTACCATTAGGATAGGTTATCCTCATAATTTTGATCAGAGCCAATTTGAACGCACATCGACATCCTTTGAGGTATTAATATGTAATACTTAATTTGATCTTATTTTGACTCTTAATTTAAGATTTAATTGGACACTTTGAATTTGACCTTGTACAGGAGTTAGCTAGCACTGCATTTGGTGCTGATACTGCACAAGATACTGCTAGAGGAGATACTGCTACAGGATCTGATGAGCATATGGTAAGTTTGTAACTTAATTTATGAATTCTACTATATTTGATAAATGATTCTTTTAATAGTTAATTTCAAGTAATATTTTAATATTATTTTTTTATTGTACAGCTTGAGACAGGTGGATCTGGACCACGTCCCGGGGACAAGAGAGATACTGCTATAGGATCTGATGAGCATATGGTAAGTTTGTAACTTAATTTACGAATTCTACTATATTTGATAAATGATTCTTTTAATAGTTAATTTCAAGTAATATTTTAATATTATTTTTTTATTGTACAGCATGGGACAGGTGGATCTGGACCACGTCCTGGGGACAAGAGAGATACTGCTACAGGATCTGATGAGCATATGGTAAGTTTGTAACTTAATTTACGAATTCTACTATATTTGATAAATGATTCTTTTAATAGTTAATTTCAAGTAATATTTTAATATTATTTTTTTATTGTACAGCATGAGACAGGTGGATCTGGACCACGTCCTGGGGACAAGAGACCACGAGATGTTATTGATGATAGCACTTAGATTTTACTATTTATTTGGCTTTGATATGTACTTTTTTATGGACTTTACACATTTGTTTACACGTGCACATACTTTATATATATGGATAGTTGCATAATAGGATTAGATCATATATATTTTGTGCATACTTTATATATTTTGTGCACATTAGATATTATGTGGAGTGAACATCATGTTACCATCTAGACATATATATGGATTAGATATTATATGGATTATGTGGACTTGAAATTTTACTGTTTATTTGGCTCTGATATGTACTATTTTACGGGCTTTACATATTTGTTTACACGTGCACACACATACTTTATATATATGGATAGTTTCATAATAGGATTAGATCATATATATTATGTGCATACTTTATGTGTATTGTGCGCATTAGATATTATGTGGACTTGAAATTATGTGCACATTAGATCATATATATTGACTTGAAATTATGTGGACTTGAAATTTTGCGCATACTTTATATATTATGTGGACTTGAAATTTTATTTATGGAAGTTGTGCTTAAACAACTTTATAGGCATTATGTGGACTTGTAATTTTATTTTTGGAATTTTATTTAAATAGTTCTTGTGATTAGATAAACTACATGTGCATACATCATGAACTAAGTATCGAAACATATCTTATAATTATAACATATTCTAAATCAAAAAGTATCATTTAACAAATATAATGAATATAACTTGATTAAAACATAATTATCTCATTCATAAATTTGACCAGTAGTCTCTCATTTATGTATATTGTACACAAAATGTAATCAAGAAGACATATCTAAAATAAAATAAACAGTCTATTTAAATTATAATAATAAGGATTTATATCTCTCAAAATACAACATAAAGTATGCACAAACAATAGTAGTCATTGAGGGCAAGTCTACTCTGAGAGACCTAGAAAAAAAAATACATATGATTAGTTTTTATAATCAGGATGCATTGAATTTAAAATACAACATAAAGTATGCACAAACAATATAGTAGTCATTGAGGCCAAGTCTACTCTGAGAGACCTAGAAAAAGTAAATACATATGATTAGTTTTTATAATCAGAATACATTGAATTTAAAATACAAATGGATTTGCCTTAAGGGTACAAAAATTTAACTTACTTGTAATTATTCAAAATGAAACATAAAGTATGCACAAATAAATTTGTTTTCATTGATGCCTTCTACTTGTGGTAGACCTGAAACAAAATTTTAGTAGATTAGATTTTGTAATTATGATTCATGATTTAAAATACTATATATAATATGCATCGCGACTTTTAAAAGGGAGGTGGATTAAGGGTTCAAATTATAACTTACTTGATATTCATTCTATTATACCATCTGCATCCTCTCTCTTTTGCAAAGCATCTATAATTGTCTCGTGCTCTTCCATAGAGAGAGTCCATAATTGTTTATTAGCAGGCCTGCCACGATATCTATCCAATTTTATATTAGTTGCCACTACCAAATGTGAGTAATGTATAATCTTTTTCTCTAATTCATAATCTTCAAATGCGGGCAATCCATTCTTTCTTGTTAGATATTTGCGTAGCCAAGTGCCAACAACAACCACAGATCCTGTTGGATAGTCATAACCATAATCATCTACTCGAGGAGTAGTTAGCTTATGTTTTGGCTCTACACATCGAGCCAACCAATACTCTGTCCCCTCTTCATTGTCCTCTGGTTCAACAACAGCATAGACATGTCCTGTGCACAAAACAATTTTATTTTAATATTTAATGAGAAATAAAAACAAAAATATACACTGTAAGATTTCATAAATTTATGTACTATTTAATAAATCAAAACAAATTTCAAAAATAATTTTACCTTGTTGTATAAGATCTGAAATGCGATCATAGTCATTTGATGCAAACATTTGATCCATATCTTCATCAGTTCTTTCATGCAGATCATTTGCATCTATGGGTGTCAATGATCTTTGTTGCCATTCTTCAACCCATTCTTTATTCTCACAAAATTCCCAATCTCCGGAAACACAAAACTGAGAAAAGCAAGCAAGTTGCCTTGTGAATATAGTCCATGTGTTTGAATTAGAACTCTTAAACGAATGCCATTTAGCTGATCCAATGATGGTATTACAATCATGCCGAATAGGAATACTATCTTCCTCTATCAACCAGAAGAAACGTCGAATTGCAAAGTTTTCAGTTGATCCTTTTGACAACTTTGAATTGCACCAATCTACAACTGCACGAGCATCTCTGAATTTCATTGCATCCTTGAATTTCAATTGTTCTCTAGCAAGAGCTCTTTTTATACAGGCACCGGCTCCATCGTGTTCCCCCTTACCATGTCCCGCTTCAAAAAAACTCCATAAATGTTGGACATTGGTTATCTTGTGAACTTTGCATAGCCAATAAAACATTCTTGCATTTTTGAATTGTCCAGTGCACTTATCTGACCATATCATATGTTGTTTCATGTCAATTTCTCTTTCCTTAAGATTATCATAAAATACCTCGAAACAATGTTGGACAAACTCTGAAGAGTGTAATCGATTATCACTAACATAGAAATGATACTCCCTCAAAAATTTTTTGTTATCTTCTATACTGTCATGGTCATGTCTATATATAATGTGCACAAATATGGCCACTTGCACTAAGTTGTAGTATTGTGATTGAGTTTCCTCTTGTGGTTTTAGAGTATAATTTTCTGCAAAATCCACAACTGCTACTATTGTTCCAATTGGAAATGTGTTCTTGCATATGCGAAACTGTCCATCAAGCCATCGGGCATGTTGGGAATGTTTCACATATTTTGGAACAATATGAGTTTTAAACTCACTAATAAATGCATTCACATTATTCTGTTCTGTAATCAATTCTAAACGTTTCCCCATCTTTCCATCCTTTAGAGGGTATTCTATATTTTTAAATCTCCTAACATCAACCATTTTTTGTCCAAACTCAGATGAAACATGTTCATGCAAACATTCACCTATCGAAGAATAGTTCCCACATAAATTGCAAAGACCATAAATGCATGAACTGGAAAGAAATAATTGTTCATTAGGTGGTTTACAAAATAAACTTCCAATAAAATCTTTTATAGTTTCAGGTGGAACATAAACACCACAATCCTGCACAAGATCATTACCATGCAACATACAACGAATATATCGAAAAACATCATAATAGTAACGAAACTGGACATGAGTTTTACAACAACAAGATATTCTTTGTTTATTGATTTTAACATACCAGGGTTTGCATTTTTCAAATGATCTTTGACTAATTCGTAAATTCATTAACACAAATTCATCACTAAATTTTTTAAAGAATTCAGTTTGAGTCATGTCAAGAAGATGTTTTGGATGAGGATCACGAATTTTTGATCCCACCCTTAACTTTAAAACATCTCTAACATTTGATGAAACTCTAGTGTTATCATGCCAAAATTTTGTAATTAATTGTTTAGTTTCATCATTTAATTTCATGTCTGACCTTTGAAGTCTACCACTAAAACTCCAACAATGGTTTAGTGGATCAATTTCAATTGTGTCTCTTCTTTTGGCCGCTCTTGACAAGGTTCTACGATGTAAGTTCAAATAGCCACTTATATCACTTAACATTCTTTTATTAACAATCATTTTGTCAACTATAGCAGTCGTTATAACTCTACGTGCTGCATTCTTATCTTTAGATCGACTTGTTTTTCCTATAGAATCGATGGCACTGGCAACAGTAGATACAACTTGCTTATATGATTCATCTTTTCTTTTTGGTTTTGCATAAATACCTATTTTTTTCATGACTTTACGCATTTTTAACATTTTTATTAATTGTAGCATTAATTGACATTGGAATCCTAACTTTTTATTATAGAAAAATTGTTTATATAATCTGTTTGCATGTGTTCTGATTTGTCTCCAAGAAACTAACCCATTAAGATTATCTAGCACATTGCTATCAATAGTAAACAAATTACATTCATTTTCTTTTAGAGATGGTGGTGTAATATTTTCAATTTTTATTTCTTTTCGTATTGGTGTATGAAATTTATATCCAGCTTCATTTAAATCAGCAATTTGATTGGCATCATAGTCATCAGGATTTAAAAACATACCAGGATTCACATCCACATCAACATTTGCATCAACAGTCATACCCGTGTGTGGTTCTATATTTTTTGCATCCATCATGATGTCTTCAATGGTCTCATCTACAACGGGCACTGAACTAGATGCTTCAAAAGTGTTATTCAATTGCCGTTGTTGTGATCTTCGATCTCTTTGGCGTTTTGCCTCCTTCTCTCTTTGTGCTTGAATTTTGTCCACTGTCATTGTCTTCTTTTTTTTCTTTTGACGTTGCTTAGAACCCATTTTTACAAACTTGTCTTCAAAAAATCGCGTAAAAAATATTAAAAAGTACTGCCAAATGATGTAAAAAATCTTTGTCAGTACGGATTTCAATGATATTGTAGTAAATCGATGCAATCTTTTTTTTTTTACAGCAACGGTTATTTTAATAACGGGCCCCCGTTATTTTAACAACGGGCCCCCGTTATTTTAACAACGGGCCCCTGTTTATTTAAATAACGGGGGCCCGTTATTAAAACGGGGGCCCGTTGTTAAATCCAACGGGCAGAAAATGAAACGGGCCCCCGTTTTATAAACGGGCCCCCGTTTATAAAACGGGGGCTCGTTATGTAAAATTTGAATTCACAACCCGCCACTTGCCTCGGGATTAGGCCCGGGATAGGCCTGGGATGGCCACACCTGAGACATGAACCTGCAAATTCAAAGCTCCATGAATGAAAGCACAAATATGATGAAATGAAATAGTTTACGTGCCTTTAATCAAAGAATTTTTATACGAAATTGAAACCCATTTTAGATTATACTGTCTAGATTCTAAATATGTAAATTAATTTAAAAATTGATTATTTTAAATATTTTTCATTTAATTTATACTAAATCAGGGTCATAAATTTGAAATATTAACTAATTTTCTTAATTTAATAACTTATTTATTTTAATGAATTTTGAAAAAAAAATTATATGTCATCAATCTAAACAAAATTCTTTTCAATTTAAAAAAAAAAAAATTCAAAAAATACTAAGTTTACGTCAAATTATGTGGGTCGTACACGTCAAATTTTTAAAAAGATAATTACGGTCATTAAAAAATTAATTAAAAAAAAACTATTTGAAAAAAAAATACAAAAAAATATGCTCATCAATCTCCAGTGTGTTACAAACCATTTCCCAAAACGGTTTGAGAAAATAATTTTAATTGTGTCAAAAAGTGTGGGTCGTACACATGCATGGTATGGTCCTGAAACAGGCATTTTTAAAACATAGTTTTTAGAACTTCATTCAAAAAGTTATTTTTTATTATGTGGGTATTAAAATAAATTAAATATTTGAAAAGTACACTCAGAGAGCTATCTTTTATATTACTGACTTTTTTCAAGATTCAATATCTAAGTGTTTAAAAATTTAAGCTCAAGTGAGACAAAATCTGAAAAACAGGGAAAACACTTCCACTTTTTGGCCAAAAAGTGGACTCATCTTCTTGCACTGACCCAATACTTCTGTTGTTTTGAAATCTGAAGACGTGGTGGGTGCCCTACTCGGTGAAGAGATGCGAAGGAAGGTATCCATCAGTTCAAAGGAAGCCCTAACCGTTCGTGGAAGACCTAAGGAGAAAGGCAAGAAGAATGAGAAGCGCGACAAGTCCAAATCCAAAGGGAGATCGAAATCTCCTGGAAAGTCCAAAGTCATTTGCTGGAACTGCGGTAAACCGGGTCACATCCGTAAGGACTGCAAAGAAGAAAAGAAGAAGAAGAAAAAGAAAAGGTTCGATTCTGATTCTGAGTCCGACAAGGAAGATGGCGATGCTTTTATTGCGGCTTTGGCGACTCATGCAGGTAATGATGCCTGGCTAATTGACTCAGGTGCATCTTTTCATATGACTTCCAATAGAGATTGGTTTTCTGAATATGAAGGATTTAATGGAGGTAAGGTGTACTTGGGTGATGATTCACATCTAGACATTGTTGGTCGAGGTAAAGTTAGAATCAGGTTTTCTGATGGTAGAATAAAAAGGATTAATGGTGTGCTGCATATCCCTGGTTTAAAACGAAACCTGTTATCTGTGAGCAAACTGATAGATGCGGGTGTGCAGGTAGTCTTTTCTGAAGCAGGAAGTAAGATGATTAAGGGTGCTATGGTAGTTGCTAGAGGTGTCAAGTTTGACACTTTGTATAAGCTTGAAGCATACACTGTTGAATGTAATAGCACTTCTGTAAAAAGCAAATCTGCGGATACTTCACTGGAAGATTTGAAGGTTTCACCTTCAGCAGATGGAAATGGTTTTTGAGTACCTAAGGGTGCTCTTTCGTCTGAAGCAAAGTTACCTGCAGAGAAGACTATGTTATGGCACTAGAGACTTCGCCACATTGGAGAAAAGGGTCTAAGAACCTTGAAAAATAAAAATCTTGTTGAAGGTTTGAATGATTGTAATCTTGAGTTTGATTTCTGTGAGCATTGCATTTATGGAAAACAAAACTGCGTTCAGTTTTACTCTAGTTCTCATAAAACTTGTGGTGTTTTGGATCTTATCCATTCTGATGTATTTGGTCCAGTAGATGTCTCTTCGATTGGAAAATCCACATATTATGTTTCATTTATTGATGATTTTAGTAGAAGGACATGGGTTTATTTTCTAAAGAGTAAATCTGAAGTTTTTAGTCATTTTAAAGAATTTAAAGCAATGGTTGAGTTGCAGACTGGAAAGAAAATAAAATGTTTGAGAACTGATAATGGCGGTGAGTTTTGCTCTAATGATTTTGATAGATTCTGTAAAGACTGTGGAATTAACAGGCATAAGACAACTCCGTATTCTCCACAGCAGAATGGAGTTGCAGAAAGAATGAACAGGACACTGATGGAGAAGGCTAGGAGTATGTTGAGTGGTGCTGGTCTTGAACAAAAGTTTTGGGGTGAAGCTGTTGCCACTGCTTGCTACCTGATTAACAGGTCTCCTACATCAGCTCTTGTTGATAAAACGCCTATGGAAGCATGGTCAGGTCACAAGCCTTCATTGAGACATCTTAGAGTTTTTGGTTGCGAGGCATATGCACATGTGCCAAAAGAGAAGCGAACAAAGTTGGAGAACAAGGCTGTGAAATGTATCTTCATCGGGTATAGTTATGGTGTGAAAGGATACAAGCTTTGGGACCCTGTTGCACAAAAGGTAATTCACAGTAGAAGTGTTATTTTTAGAGAAATTAACTCTCCTTTTGTTACATTGCAGCCAGAACAGACTAAAAAAGAAGATGTGATTCAACTTCCTTCTACACCTGAAAGAGTTGAATCGAGACCCCTAGATAGGCAAGAATTTGAGGAGAGCTCATCTAGCTCTGAATCTTTAGAAGAGGAGGAAGAACCTCCAACTCAGCTTGTTCGAAGGTCTACAAGACATAGACAACCACCTGAAAGGTATTCACCTGATGATTGGAGATGTATTTTTGCTCTGAATACTAGTGTGGATGAACCGAAATCTGTAGAAGAGGCATAAGGTATGAATGATGCAGAATCCTGGAAGATTGCTATGGAGGAAGAAATGACAGCTTTGAAAAAGAATGATACATGGGATCTTGTACCATTGCCTGAAGGACGAAAACCTGTTGGTTGTAAATGGGTGTTCAAGAAAAAGATTGGTTCAGATGGAAGCATTGAGAAGTATAAAGCAAGGTTGGTTGCAAAAGGCTACTCTCAGGTTGAGGGTGTTGATTATGGTGAGATATTTTCTCCTGTTGCAAAAATGACGTCCATTAGATTTTTGCTTTCTATTGCTACTACTTATGATTTAGAGGTTGAGCAAATGGATGTGAAAACTGCTTTCCTCCATGTTGATTTGGAGGAAGATATTTATATGACACAGCCAGAGCACTATGTGGTGAAAGGCAAAAGTAATTTGGTCTGTAAATTGAAGAAATCTTTGTATGGCCTCAAACAAAGTCCTAGGATGTGGTACCAGAAATTTGATACATATGTGTTGAGTTTGGGATTTGAACGTTCTAAATCAGATCACTATGTTTATTATAAATCTGATGGTGATCATTTCTTATTCATTGCATTGTATGTTGATGATATGTTATTTATTGGTAAAGGGAAAGGTATGATTTCAGAACTGAAGTCTCAGCTCGCTGCTAAATTTAAAATGAAAGATCTTGGTGCAGCAAAGCACATTCTTGGGATGGAAATTAGAAGAGATAGGGTAAACAGAAAGCTATGGCTAGGTCAGAGTAAGTATGTGAATTCAGTGTTACAGAGGTTCAACATGCAGAATTGTAGACCATTGAGTGTTCCTTTTACAGTTGGAATGAAACTATCTATTTCAGATTGTCCTACATCCCCATTGGAGATGGAAGACATGAGCAGAGTGCCTTACCAGAGTGCAGTTGGAAGCTTGATGTATGCTATGGTCTGTACTAGACCAGACATTGCCCAAGCAGTGGGAGTACTTTCTAGATATATGTCTAATGCTGGTAGAGTTCATTGGGATGCAGTCAAAAGAGTCTTCAGATATTTGAAGGGTACTTTAGAGTATTCTTTGTGTTATCATGGTAATTCAATTGGAGACATGACTTCCCTTGATATCCATGGTTATGTGGATTCAGATTGGGCAGGTGATATTGATAGCAGAAGATCCACCAGTGCTTATGTGTTTACTTTGTTTGGTGGTGCAATTAGTTGGATGAGTAAGCGACAGGTTGTGGTTGCTTTATCCACTACTGAAGCAGAGTATATGGCAGCTACTCATGCTTGTAAAGAGGCCATTTGGTTTAAGAGACTGTGTTCGGATATTGGAATAAAACAAGGTACAGTGACAGTTTACTGTGACAATCAGAGTGCAATTAGCCTAGCTAAGAACCCGACATTTCATGCCCGGACCAAACATATTGATGTTCAGTATCATTTTGTTAGAGATATGGTCGAAGATGGTAGGGTGAAGCTGGTTAAGGTGGACACTTTGATGAATGTTGCAGATGTTTTAACTAAGGCTGTGAGCACAGAGAAGTTCAGATGGTGTTCAGATTCTATGGGTCTTATAGCCCCTAGCAATTGACTCATCATGTTGACATTCCCTTCCGCTCATGCAAGGTGTTCGACAAGTGGGAGATTTGTTGGGAAAAATGGTGTCTCAACCTTGCATTTATGTGAGGTTACTATTTATAGTAAGTTTTCATTTGAGCACAAAATGGTGCGAAACTCTCCCTGAAGCTTCTGGTTGGCTAGATAAGCATTCCGGTAAAGTTGCGTCGCAAGGTCACAACTAGTTTTGAAGATATTAAAGTTTTCGTCTTGGAGGGGTGCAATAAAATGATTAAACTTAATTTTAGGGACTTTAGAGGCTCCGAAACGCCCTGAAAAGTGGCCGTAACCGGCAAAGCCGGTTACGAGGTGATAGAGCACTTCGCGAGCTTTCCGGCGCTTCAAATGGTTTGTCAATCGGACACCCGGTTCTCAAGTTATGGCCTCCAGAAGTTTGTACTCCTGAAATAGGAAAAATAATTTGTATCGGATACATAAATGAGCTGTAAAAGGGAGCGACACGTGTTGATGTGTTCTTTAACATGTCATAGAAGGGAGATAAGGTCGGCTACACCTTATTGGGTGGTTTTAGCCCATGGTTTTGTAATACCGTTTGACAGTTTCTTGTATTGTATCTCCTATTTATGAGGTGTGTGAGATAGAGGTTGTGTGTAAGAGTATTATGGCTATTGAGTTGCCTCTGAATCTCTGTTTAGTGCTACTCCTGTGAAGAGCTTGCTCTGCAAGTATGTTGTAATTTGTTTTTGATTGCTGAATAAAATATTGAGCTGCTTTTGGAGGGTGGGCTTTTTCTCCCGAAAGGGTTTTCCCCACGTAAATCATTGTGTTGTGGTATGAATGCTATTATATCTATTTCTATTTTCTTTAACTGTTGTAACGATCTGAAAAAGTTTTGCATTACCCTCCTCTCAAGGTTAGTGTAGGAAGTTGTTTCCACTACTTTACTTCCTTACAAGTGGTATCAGAGCCTGATCACCTTTGGTTTCAATTGTGGGCAGTTGGGTTTTTTGAACTAATCCAGATTTGAGTGGGAGCTTGTGCAGAAGACACTTTTTGATCTTGTTGCAGGAATATTCAGATGGCGAGTTCATCAGCGAGAATAGAGGTGGAGAAATTTAATGGAAGTAATTTTGAGATGTGGAAGCTGAAGATGGACGATCTGCTAATAGATCGAGATCTTTGGGATGTTGTTGATGCGAATGTCCAAAGACCCTCAGATCCTACTGCAGCAACTCAGTATGATGTTATGGACCGAAAAGCCAAGGGTCTAATCAGACTGTGCCTGGCAGACTCTATTCTAATCAATGTCCATGAAGAAAACTCTGCAAAGAAGCTATGGACTAAGCTTGGTGAGATGTATCAAGTGAAATCTTTATTAAATCAAATTTTCTTAAGAAAGAAATTGTATTCCTTGAAGATGGAAGAGGGTGGACGAATTGCAGACCACCTGGAAGCATTCAATATGTTGGTGGCTCAATTAGTATCCGCTGGTCTTAAGATGGACGAGGAGGAGAAATGTCAGATCTTGCTTTGCTCTTTGCCTGATTCGTGAGATTCTCTTGTTATGGCTATCAGTAGTACTTCTGTTGTTTTGAAATCTGAAGACGTGGTGGGTGCCCTACTCGGTGAAGAGATGCGAAGGAAGGTATCCATCAGTTCAAAGGAAGCCCTAACCGTTTGTGGAAGACCTAAGGAGAAAGGCAAGAAGAATGAGAAGCGCGACAAGCCCAAATTCAAAGGGAGATCGAAATCTCCTGGAAAGTCCAAAGTCATTTGCTGGAACTACGGTAAACCGGGTCACATCCGTAAGGACTGCAAAGAAGAAAAGAAGAAGAAGAAAAAGAAAAGGTTCGATTCTGATTCTGAGTCCGACAAGGAAGATGGCGATGCTTTTATTGCGGCTTTGGCGACTCATGCAGGTAATGATGCCTGGCTAATTGACTCAGGTGCATCTTTTCATATGACTTCCAATAGAGATTGGTTTTCTGAATATGAAGGATTTAATGGAGGTAAGGTGTACTTGGGTGATGATTCACATCTAGACATTGTTGGTCGTGGTAAAGTTAGAATCAGGTTTTCTGATGGTCGAATAAAAAGGATTAATGGTGTGCTGCATATCCCTGGTTTAAAACGAAACCTGTTATCTGTGAGAAAACTGATAGATGCGGGTGTGCAGGTAGTCTTTTCTGAAGCAGGATGTAAGATGATTAAGGGTGGTATGGTAGTTGCTAGAGGTGTCAGGTTTGGCACTTTGTATAAGCTTGAAGCATACACTGTTGAATGTAATAGCACTTCTGTAAAAAGCAAATCTGCGGATACTTCACTGGAAGATTTGAAGGTTTCACCTTCAGCAGATGGAAATGGTTTTTGGGTACCTAAGGGTGCTCTTTCGTCTGAAGCAAAGTTACTTGCAGAGAAGACTATGTTATGGCACCAGAGACTTGGCCACATTGGAGAAAAGGGTCTAAGAACCTTGAAAAATAAAAATCTTGTTGAAGGTTTGAATGATTGTAATCTTGACTTTGATTTCTATGAGCATTGCATTTATGAAAAACAAAACCGCGTTCAGTTTTACTCTAGTTCTCATAAAACTTGTGGTGTTTTGGATCTTATCCATTCTGATGTGTTTGGTCCAATAGATGTCTCTTCGATTGGAAAATCCACATATTATGTTTCATTTATTGATGATTTTAGTAGAAGGACATGGGTTTATTTTCTAAAGAGTAAATCTGAAGTTTTTAGTCATTTTAAAGAATTTAAAGCAATGGTTGAGTTGCAGACTGGAAAGAAAATAAAATGTTTGAGAACTGATAATGGCGGTGAGTTTTGCTCTAATGATTTTGATAGATTCTGTAAAGACTATGGAATTAACAGGCATAAGACAACTCCGTATTCTCCATAGCAGAATGGAGTTGCAGAAAGAATGAACAGGACACTGATGGAGAAGGCTAGGAGTATGTTGAGTGGTGCTGGTGTTGACCAAAAGTTTTGGGCTGAAGCTGTTGCCACTGCTTGCTACCTGATTAACAGGTCTCCTACATCAGCTCTTGTTGATAAAACGCCTATGGAAGCATGGTCAGGTCACAAGCCTTCATTGAGACATCTTAGAGTTTTTGGTTGTGAGGCATATGCACATGTGCCAAAGGAGAAGCAAACAAAGTTGGAGAACAAGGCTGTGAAATGTATCTTCATCGGGTATAGTTATGGTGTGAAAGGATACAAGCTTTGGGACCCTGTTGCACAAAAGGTAATTCACATTAGAAGTGTTATTTTTAGAGAAATTAAGTCTCCTTCTGTTACATTGCAGCCAGAACAGACTAAAAAAGAAGATGTGATTCAACTTCCTTCTACACCTGAAAGAGTTGAATCGAGACCCCTAGATAGGCAAGAATTTGAGGAGAGCTCATCTAGCTCTGAATCTTCAGAAGAGGAGGAAGAACCTCCAACTCAGCTTGTTCGAAGGTCTACAAGACATAGACAACCACCTGGAAGGTATTCACCTGATGATTGGAGATGTATTTTTACTCAGAATACTAGTGTGGATGAACCGAAATCTGTAGAAGAGGCATTAGGTATGAATGATGCAGAATCCTGGAAGATTGCTATGGAGGAAGAAATGACAGCTTTGAAAAAGAATGATACATGGGATCTTGTACCATTGCCTGAAGGACGAAAACCTGTTGGTTGTAAATGGGTGTTCAAGAAAAAGATTGGTTCAGATGGAAGCATTGAGAAGTATAAAGCAAGGTTGGTTGCAAAAGGCTACTCTCAGGTTGAGGGTGTTGATTACGGTGAGATATTTTCTCCTGTTGCAAAAATGAAGTCCATTAGATTTTTGCTTTCTATTGCTACTGCTTATGATTTAGATGTTGAGCAAATGGATGTGAAAACTGCTTTCCTTCATGGTGATTTGGAGGAAGATATTTATATGACACAGCCAGAGCACTATGTGGTGAAAGGCAAAAGTAATTTAGTCTTTAAATTGAAGAAATCTTTGTATGGCCTCAAACAAAGTCCTAGGATGTGGTACCAGAAATTTGATACATATGTGTTGAGTTTGGGATTTGAACGTTCTAAATCAAATCACTGTGTTTATTATAAATCTGATGGTGATCATTTCTTATTCATTGCATTGTATGTTGATGATATGTTATTCATTGGTAAAGGGAAAGGTATGATTTCAGAACTGAAGTCTCAGCTCGCTGCTAAATTTGAAATGAAAGATCTTGGTGCAGCAAAGCACATTCTTGGGATGGAAATTAGAAGAGATAGGGTAAACAGAAAGCTATGGCTAGGTCAGAGTAAGTATGTGAATTCAGTGTTACAGAGGTTCAACATGCAGAATTGTAGACCATTGAGTGTTGCTTTTACAGTTGGAATGAAACTATCTATTTCAGATTGTCCTACATCCCCATTGGAGATGGAAGACATGAGCAGAGTGCCTTACCAGAGTGTAGCTGGAAGCTTGATGTATGCTATGGTCTGTACTAGAGCAGACATTGCCCAAGCAGTGGGAGTACTTTCTAGATATATGTCTAATCCTGGTAGAGTTCATTGGGATGCAGTCAAAAGAGTCTTCAGATATTTGAAGGGTACTTCAGAGTATTCTTTGTGTTATCATGGTAATTCAGTTGGAGACATGACTTCCCTTGATATCCATGGTTATGTGGATTCAGATTGGGCAGGTGATATTGATAGCAGAAGATCCACCAGTGCTTATGTGTTTACTTTGTTTGGTGGTGCAATTAGTTGGATGAGTAAGCGACAGACTGTGGTTGCTTTATCCACTACTGAAGCAAAGTATATGGCAGCTACTCATGCTTGTAAAGAGGCCATTTGGCTTAAGAGACTGTGTTCGGATATTGGAATAAAACAAGGTACAGTGGCAGTTTACTATGACAGTCAGTGTGCAATTAGCCTAGCTAAGAACCCGACATTTCTTGCCCGGACCAAACATATTGATGTTCAGTATCATTTTGTTAGAGATATGGTCGAAGATGGTAGGGTGAAGCTGGTTAAGGTGGACACTTTGATGAATGTTGCAGATGCTTTAACTAAGGCTGAGAGCACAGAGAAGTTCAGATGGTGTTCAGATTCTATGGGCCTTATGGCCCCTAGCAATTGATTCATTGTGTTGACATTCCCTTCCGCTCATGCAAGGTGTTCGACAAGTGGGAGATTTGTTGGGAAAAATGGTGTCTCAACCTTGCATTTATGTGAGGTTACTATTTATAGTAAGTTTTCATTTGAGCACGAAATGGTGCGAAACTCTCCCTGAAGCTTCTGGTTGGCTAGATAAGCATTCCGGTAAAGTTGCGTCGCAAGGTCACAGCTAGTTTTGAAGATATTAAAGTTTTCGTCTTGGAGGGGTCCAATAAAATGTTTAAACTTAATTTTAAGGACTTTAGAGGCTCCGAAACGCCCTGAAAAGTGGCCGTAACCGGCGAAGCCGGTTACGAGGTGATAGAGTACTTTGCGAGCTTTCCGTCGCTTCAAACGGTTCGTCAATCGGACACCCGGTTCTCAAGTTATGGCCTCCGGAAGTTTGTACTCCTGAAATAGGAAAAATAATTTGTATCGGATACATAAATGAGCTATAAAAGGGAGTGACACATGTTGATGTGTACTTTAACATGTCATAGAAGGGAGATAAGGTCGGCTACACCTTATTGGGTGGTTTTAGCCCATGGTTTTGTAATACCGTTTGACGGTTTCTTGTATTGTATCTCCTATTTATGAGGTGTGTGAGATAGAGGTTGTGTGTAAGAGTCTTATGGCTATTGAGTTGCCTCTGAATCTCTGTTTAGTGCTACTCCTGCGAAGAGCTTGCTCTGCAAGTATGTTGTAATTTGTTTTTGATTGCTGAATAAAATATTGAGCTGCTTTTGGAGGGTGGGGTTTTTCTCCCGAAAGGGTTTTCCCCACGTAAATCATTGTGTTGTGGTATGAATGCTATTATATCTATTTCTATTTTCTATAACTGTTGTAACGATCTGAAAAAGTTTTGCATTACCCTCCTCTCAAGGTTAGTGTAGGAAGTTGTTTCCGCTACTTTACTTCCTTACAAGTGGTATCAGAGCCTGATCACCTTTGGTTTCAATTATGGGCAGTTGGGTTTTTTGAACTAATCCAGATTTGAGTGGGAGCTTGTGCAGAAGACACTTTTTGATCTTGTTGCAGGAATATTCAGATGGCGAGTTCGTCACGGAGAATAGAGGTGGAGAAATTTAATGGAAGTAATTTTGAGATGTGGAAGCTGAAGATGGAAGATCTGCTAATAGATCGAGATCTTTGGGATGCTGTTGATGCGAATGTCCAAAGGCCCTCAGATCCTACTGCGGCAACTCAGTATGATGTTATGGACCGAAAAGCCAAGGGTCTAATCAGACTGTGCCTGGCAGACTCTGTTCTAATCAATGTTCATGAAGAAAACTCTGCAAAGAAGCTATGGACTAAGCTTGGTGAGATGTATCAAGTGAAATCTTTATTAAATCAAATTTTCTTAAGAAAGAAATTGTATTCCTTGAAGATGGAAGAGGGTGGACGAATTGCAGACCACCTGCAAGCATTCAATATGTTGGTGGCTCAATTAGTATCCGTCGGTGTTAAGATGGACGAGGAAGAGAAATGTCAGATCTTGCTTTGCTCTTTGCCTGATTTGTGGGATTCTCTTGTTATGGCTATCGGTAGTACTTCTGTTGTTTTGAAATCTGAAGACGTGTTGGGTGCCCTACTCGGTGAAGAGATGCGAAGGAAGGTATCCATCAGTTCAAAGGAAGCCCTAACCGTTCGTGGAAGACCTAAGGAGAAAGGCAAGAAGAATGAGAAGCGCGACAAGTCCAAATCCAAAGGGAGATCGAAATCTCCTGGAAAGTCCAAAGTCATTTGCTGGAACTGCGGTAAACCGGGTCACATCCGTAAGGACTGCAAAGAAGAAAAGAAGAAGAAGAAAAAGAAAAGGTTCGATTCTGATTCTGAGTCCGACAAGGAAGATGGTGATGCTTTTATTGCGGCTTTGGCGACTCATGCAGGTAATGATGCCTGGCTAATTGACTCAGGTGCATCTTTTCATATGACTTCCAATAGAGATTGGTTTTCTGAATATGAAGGATTTAATGGAGGTAAGGTATACTTGGGTGATGATTCACATCTAGACATTGTTGGTCGAGGTAAAGTTAGAATCAAGTTTTCTGATGGTCGAATAAAAAGGATTAATGATGTGCTGCATATCCCTGGTTTAAAACGAAACCTGTTATCTGTGAGCAAACTGATAGATGCGGGTGTGCAGGTAATCTTTTCTGAAGGAGGATGTAAGATGATTAAGGGTGCTATGGTAGTTGCTAGAGGTGTCAGGTTTGGCACTTTGTATAAGCTTGAAGCATACACTGTTGAATGTAATAGCACTTCTGTAAAAAGCAAATCTGCGGATACTTCACTGGAAGATTTGAAGGTTTCACCTTCAGCAGATGGAAATGGTTTTTGGGTACCTAAGGGTGCTCTTTCGTCTGAAGCAAAGTTACCTGCAGAGAAGACTATGTTATGGCACCAGAGACTTGGCCACATTGGAGAAAAGGGTCTAAGAACCTTGAAAAATAAAAATCTGGTTGAAGGTTTGAATGCTTGTAATCTTGACTTTGATTTCTGTGAGCATTGCATTTATGGAAAACAAAACCACGTTCAGTTTTACTCTAGTTCTCATAAAACTTGTGGTGTTTTGGATCTTATCCATTCTGATGTGTTTGGTCCAGTAGATGTCTCTTCGATTGGAAAATCCACATATTATGTTTCATTTATTGATGATTTTAGTAGAAGGACATGGGTTTATTTTCTAAAGAGTAAATCTGAAGTTTTTAGTCATTTTAAAGAATTTAAAGCAATGGTTAAGTTGCAGACTGGAAAGAAAATAAAATGTTTGAGAACTGATAATGGCGGTGTGTTTTGCTCTAATGATTTTGATAGATTCTGTAAAGACTCTGGAATTAACAGGCATAAGACAACTCCGTATTCTCCACAGCAGAATGGAGTTGCAGAAAGAATGAACAGGACACTGATGGAGAAGGCTAGGAGTATGTTGAGTGGTGCTGGTCTTGAACAAAAGTTTTGCGCTGAAGCTGTTGCCACTGCTTGCTACCTGATTAACAGGTCTCCTACATCAGCTCTTGTTGATAAAACGCCTATGGAAGCATGGTCAGGTCACAAGCCTTCATTGAGACATCTTAGAGTTTTTGGTTGTGAGGCATATGCACATGTGCCAAAGGAGAAGCAAACAAAGTTGGAGAACAAGGCTGTGAAATGTATCTTCACCGGGTAAAGTTATGGTGTGAAAGGATACAAGCTTTGGGACCCTGTTGCACAAAAGGTAATTCACAGTAGAAGTGTTATTTTTAGAGAAATTAAGTCTCCTTCCGTTACATTGCAGCCAAAACAGACTAAAAAAGAAGATGTGATTCAACTTCCTTCTACACCTGAAAGAGTTGAATCGAGACCCCTAGATAGGCAAGAATTTGAGGAGAGCTCATCTAGCTTTGAATCTTTAGAAGAGGAGGAAGAACCTCCAACTCAGCTTGTTCGAAGGTCTACAAGACATAGACAACCACCTGAAAGGTATTCACCTGATGATTGGAGATGTATTTTTGCTCTGAATACTAGTGTGGATGAACCGAAATCTGTAGAAGAGGCATTAGGTATGAATGATGCAGAATCCTGGAAGATTGCTATGGAGGAAGAAATGACAGCTTTGAAAAAGAATGATACATGGGATCTTGTACCATTGCCTGAAGGACAAAAACCTATTGGTTGTAAATGGGTGTTCAAGAAAAAGATTGGTTCAGATGGAAGCATTGAGAAGTATAAAGCAAGGTTGGTTGCAAAAGGCTACTCTCAGGTTGAGGGTGTTGATTACGGTGAGATATTTTCTCCTGTTACAAAAATGACATCCATTAGATTTTTGCTTTCTATTGCTACTGCTTATGATTTAGAGGTTGAGCAAATGGATGTGAAAACTGCTTTCCTTCATGGTGATTTGGAGGAAGATATTTATATGACACAGCCAGAGCACTATGTGGTGAAAGGCAAAAGTAATTTAGTTTGTAAATTGAAGAAATCTTTGTATGGCCTCAAACAAAGTCCTAGGATGTGGTACCAGAAATTTGATATATATGTGTTGAGTTTGGGATTTGAACGTTCTAAATCAGATCACTGTGTTTATTATAAATCTGATGGTGATCATTTCTTATTCATTGCATTGTATGTTGATGATATGTTATTTATTGGTAAAGGGAAAGGTATGATTTCAGAACTGAAGTCTCAGCTCGCTGCTAAATTTGAAATGAAAGATCTTAGTGCAGCAAAGCACATTCTTGGGATGGAAATTAGAAGAGAGAGGGTAAACAGAAAGCTATGGCTAGGTCAGAGTAAGTATGTGAATTCAGTGTTACAGAGGTTCAACATGCAAAATTGTAGACCATTGAGTGTTCCTTTTACAGTTGGAATGAAACTATCTATTTCAGATTGTCCTACATCCCCATTGGAGATGGAAGACATGAGCAGAGTGCCTTACCAGAGTGCAGTTGGAAGCTTGATGTATGCTATGGTTTGTACTAGACCAGACATTGCCCAAGCAGTGGGAGTACTTTCTTGATATATGCCTAATCCTAGTAGAGTTCATTGGGATGCAGTCAAAAGAGTCTTCAGATATTTGAAGGGTACTTCAGAGTATTCTTTGTGTTATCATGGTAATTCAGTTGGAGACATGACTTCAATTGATATCCATGGTTATGTGGATTCAGATTGGGCAGGTGATATTGATAGCAGAAGATCCACCAGTGCTTATGTGTTTACTTTGTTTGGTGGTGCAATTAGTTGGATGAGTAAGCGACAGGCTGTGGTTGCTTTATCCACTACTGAAGCAGAGTATATGGCAGCTACTCATGCTTGTAAAGAGGCCATTTGGCTTAAGAGACTGTGTTCGGATATTGGAGTAAAACAAGGTACAGTGATAGTTTACTGTGACAGTCAGAGTGCAATTAGCCTAGCTAAGAACCCGACATTTCATGCCCGAACCAAACATATTGATGTTCAGTATCATTTTGTTAGAGATATGGTCGAAGATGGTAGGGTGAAGCTGGTTAAGGTGGACATTTTGATGAATGTTGCAGATGCTTTAACTA